>NC_141616.1:19615228-19771478 GCF_047967505.1 Dipteris shenzhenensis | reverse complement strand
GCTTTGCGCTATTGGGTGACCTTGACCTGGAAACCGAATACATACCAATGATAACAATAATACTATCGATGATAGTGATAATAGTAGCTCTGATAAAATAATGACATATTATTATCGACAGTAACTGTGACCATATTGCCGGTACTTTTATTACTGCCGGTAGTTGAAGTATAACCGCCGATAGCAGTAGTACAACTGACAGTATCAATACTTTTACCACCGGTGGTAGAACTTCTACCGATGGTTATACATCAACTACTGGTGGTAGTACTACCGCCCAAAAATATATGCTAACTACTGGATCCATTGTCCACTAACAATGGATTGAGAAGAGGTAAAAATCCTTGTCACTCCATCTCTTGGCCAAGGGGCTTACAGGAAGTGGTTCCTTATCCCGCGTCCTGAATAGGACGTCCTGAATAGGACGAGGGGCTAGTTGAGACCATGACCTGGTACTAGGTTTCCTTGGCCCTCCACTTAAAGGGGGGGGATTTTTTCAAAAATTTTATGAAATTATCTTGCATTTCTTGCATGCATGCATTGAAATGAATTTTTTTATGAAATTATCTTGCTTGCATGCATTAAAAGTAATTTTTTTATGAAATTGTCTTGCATTTCATGCATGCATGCATTGAAAGAATCATTTCTTGCATGCGTGCACTCTGCATTTCATGTAATTAAAAATTTTGCATTGAAATCATTTGCATGCATGCATTGAAATCATCTGCATTTGCATTTCATGCATGCATAGGGTGGGGGTTATTGTTAGATGCCTGTCTACTCACTATTGTGTGGCAACAACTGTAGCTATTTGCTAGTGTCACATGAGAAAGCTTTCCACACACACACAGCAAGATCTAATCGCAAGCATGGCCTCAACCACCAGCACTAAGCGAAAAGTAGGGGAAGAGCTAAGTAAGGGCAAGCGCAAGAGAGTGATGACGAGCATTCAAGATGCCTTTTTTATTAGGGTGTGCAACATGGAGGAGAGTGAGATGGAATCAACCGTATCTAGTTTAGAGGGAGTTAGCACTTTGAAGAGGAGGATTCTTGGTGACGCTAAGACCAATTTGCAGTCTGAAGGTCAAGATGACCTTGTGATCTAGATGCAGTGGGAGACAAATGCCATGCTTTGGGTTGATAGCTTTATCGGGAATGCAGAGACCCACTTCAATGAAGCATGCAATGCAGACCCTACTTTTGCATAAGAGTTTGATGTCTTCAAATTGACACAATGGACGAGTGTATGAGCCAAGCACAAAAGTAAGGTCATTGCGTCAGATCATCGTGTCATAGTGGCTAAGAGCTGGGAAAAGAAGGCTGTAGTAGCTTATGGGCAAGCTACGTCCTTGGCTATAGGAGAAGAGCAGCCAGCCTCTACACCCTCTCAACCATTGAGAGGTGATGCGGTTCAAAGGGCACACTAGTAACATAGACAGAGTGTCATCCTTGGCCTATGTCACAGAGAGGGAGATCCATGTAGGCGAGAAAATCGGCTCCGGTTGGTAGGAGCTGCATGGTTGCCATATCACATGGAATATGCCAGAAAGAACTATAAGGGCAATATTGGGACGCGTACACGAGAAGCAAGGAGAGAACAAAACTCATGCAGATTTTACACCTAGTCCTTGTACGTGTGATCGTAGCAACCTGAGAAGAGCCACTGTGGACCATCACACCTTACTTTAATGGTGGTAGCTTGTTGTAGTTTCTTTAGATTCTGCCAAATGGACCAGGGCAGGTTCACACGCTTCTTCCACCATGTTCTAAGAGGAGGAGTGGATCTGATGGCCACAGCAAGCGAGGAAGTCCCATCTACATTGGAGAAGGAAGATATTCTTGAATCAATGTCTTTTGTGAGAATCTCCTCCATATCATCCATACACTTGTGGATGGTTTGGCAAGGCTACACGCAGGAAGGTGAATGCACACAGACTTGCACCCAAGCAACATCTTATTGGATTTTGTTGGAAAGTCTAGATGTTGAGTAGGCATCATAGATTGGGGGAAGGCATTCAAGCATATGAAGAAGCAGTCTTTGGAGATAGATGCCGACTTTGCTGAGAGAGTTCGCAGGAAAGAGGAAGAGCATGGACGAAAAAAGTGGCTTGCACCCGAGCTACAAGAAGTAGCCTTAAGAGGAAGATATACATGCCATGTAGATACCTATGTATTGGGATGGATCATTTTTGAGATGATTCAATTTTTGAAGATGCCTAGGGTTACATTGAGAATCATCAAAAAATGCCTCCCTCTCATGTTGTTAATGCCATTAAACGTCATGCACATGAACAAATGATGCATCACATTGCCAATCATAGAAAGCCGCCTGCAAAGATCAGTGATATCTTAAAGAGAGTGGAATGTGAGGGAGAATTGGCAATGAGGCCTATGGAAGAGATGTCTCTTGCCCTTAGGCTTGCAACATAAGCCACATTTTTTGCCTTGTAATATTTTTGAGACACCATCTGTCTGTCAAACTTATTGTAATAAACTTCTTGTTTAAAAATAAAATTATTGGCCTTGAAAGCATTTATAATTCAAAAAAGATGTCATTTATGTTGTGGATGTACATCCTTTTATATTTTGTAAAGATAGCAACATTTGAAAGCATTCATTCAAGATTGCAACATGTACATTTTGCATGGCAAATTTTGTAACATCTTCATCTGTCATCAAGCATATTGTATGTGACATTTGCATCTTGTGTCCTATCTCACACAAGATGAACTCACAAATATTGATTTTGATGCATGCAGACTTTGCATACTACAGTCAGGGCATTTATCTATACTGAGCTATCCGGAACTACAGCATCCACACTACACTTTTGGAAAATGTCACAAGGAGAGGATACTCCTCCTCCGCACAGGGAGGAGGAAGTCTCCAGTAGAGCAAGCAAGCATCCATTGACACAATAGGAGGCTGAAGAGGAAGCACGACATGCTGAGCATGAATGGTTACAGTTCGAGCGACTACGTAGGGTTGCTAACGTAGCGCCCGAGCATGTGCCAAAGACTGTTGCATGTACATCTGTGTACGCTCAACATGGAGGTCTATATGTTTAATAGTTTAATTTTTGTTTGAAGATATTTCCAATAAGTATTTGAATAGCAATCGACACCATGGGCATTGGTTTTGCAACCATGCAATGGAAAGAAGTACACAAGCTAGTCTCCAAACACAATCTGCCCCTTAGTGGTAGATGAAGAGGTAGCCTCAGGTAGTCAAGCGAGGAGACGCAGAAGAATGGAGGGAGATGGAAGCACCCAAACCCAAGCTTTGGACCAGCACAGGAGGTGGAAGATAGTCAATTGCCGAGACGAACGGATTCGGCAAAATGCCAGGGAAATCTACATCGAGGTATATGGAAAGCCCCCACACCATAATGAAGTGGCGATGTACTTCCCCAAATTCTTGTACGTGCACTTCATTAAGGGCATACAGGTGGACTTCTCCTCATACAAGGACAAGCGTACATGTGGTCATGTAGAAGTGACGATCACCCAATTCCAATTGTCTATGGCATTGGAGGGTGCGCATGGCCCACTAGAGCAACAAGTGGTGCAACTTCATGAAGAGAACGTGGCCCACTTTGAGCAGGTCCAACACCTAGAGATTGGAAGACCACGAATTGAGCCAAAGTTGCAGAAGGAGAATATTGTTCTACATGACCAATTGAAGCACTTGGAGGACCTCAACATGCGGTTGTGGCAAGAGGCCCACAAAGCACGTGCAACACTAATTAGAGATGCAAGCATGGAGGCACGGTTAGGTATTTGTCACCATCCATCGTCACAACCGTATGCCATGGAACCCCTTCCCTCTGATAGCCCAAACAATTGCTTGTGCCCAATATGTCAATGCTTGTTTGATAATTGTACTAGCTATTACTCTTTGCCTTGCAGCCACAAATTTCATCTTTATTGTCTAGTAGATTACTTGACAACTAGGTCAATTTGTCCACTTTATAAAGCCCAACTATCAATGGCATTGTACATGGTGTTCGACTTAGGACAGTTGTATCCAGGACCATGACATTGAATGAAGTTCATGACCATGTATACAATGTCTTTATGATGAAAATATATGCCTTTGTTTTAAGTTCATTGAAGTTATATGATGGTGTACTATATGATTTGGTGGGATTCATATTTTTAACTGCTTAGATATTAATTTAAATGCATCCAATGTTCATAATTATTTTGCACTATGCAATCGAAAAATCCCATCACATGCAATGTTAACATCATCAATTGGAATAGTGTCAATATATTATTTCATAATAAATAATTTAAGGAAAGAAATAATTTAATTGCATAAAGGAAGGCTATGCTTATTTCATTATAACTAATTTAAGGAAGGCTATGGTTGCATCAATTGGAATTTGGAATGTAAAACACTATGCAATCTTATATAAAGTAAACTTTAAACTTTAATAATTATAAACTATTAAAGTAAACTTTAAAAGCATTTTCTATTTGCCATTGAAATATAATTATATGCACTTTCATCACAAGCTCTCTCTCTCTCTCTCTCTCTCTCTCTCTCTCTCTCTCTCTCTCTCTCTCTCTCTCTCTCTCTCTCTCTCTCAATGAAACTTTGCACAATAAATTAAACTTTGCACATGCTTCCTCCGCACGTCCTCACATAGGATTCTATTGTGGATATGAGACAGAGTGGTATGACAGTTGCCATGCTCTTGATCAATTGAACTTGGTCAAGAGCACAACAATTGGCATAACCACCCAAAAGCCTATGCAATGGTGACACAAAAGAAGCAAAGCCCAAACCCTAAACATAAGACATTTACAATGCACAACAAGACAATTCTTATAGCAATCCTAAAGTCATGTCTTGCTCTCTCTCTCTCTCAATTAAAACTTATCTTTAAAGTCACTGAACATAAGTGTTACCAAAGACAAGAAGTTAAACTTTGCACATGCTTCTTCCTCACGTACTCGCATAGGATTCTATTGCATATGAGACAGAGTGGTATGCCAGTTGCTTTGCTCTTGATCAATTGGACTTGGTCAAGAGCACAACAACCCAGAAGCCTATGCAATGGCGACAAGGAATAATGAAAGCCCAAACCCTTAGCACAAGATATTTACAATGCACAACAAGACAATTCTTATCCAACCCTAAACCACAACCTACAATCAAAAAACAAGAACGCATTAAGAATACAATGAGACATTCAAAACCCTATTGCCATCATTTCCACAATTCATGAGTCACTATCCTCATCATCTTCATCATCAATGTCCTCATCTTCAAACCCATGTGGTAGGCAAATATTATTTCCTTCATCTTCATCAGATTTATCCTCCTCATCACGATCTTCCTCGGATGTTCATTAGGGGAATTTTGGACTCAAAAATGCCTCTTGCATTAGGGACTTAAGAATTGGGATTAAGCTCTAGGCCAATGAGGAGGCTAGAGCATTAAAAGAATGGACGTTTCCTTCCTCCTCCTCATTTGGTGGAGAGGAATGGTTGGATCAGCCAGTTTATTTGGAGACCTGATTGGTCTGGTTGTGAAAGCCAAAAGAACTCTCTCTTAGTACAAAAGGAATAGATGAACCCTATATGTGGGTCTCAAACCAAACTCAGCTAACCTAGGTGGCATACTAATTGAGCCACTAACTAGAGTACATAAAGATAGCTGTCATGTAGCTATTATTCATGGGCGGTGTACCAACTGCATCTGCAGCTAACAAGTCGGTGACATAAATGCACAACGGTCACCTTGGCATATCATGAGTGGAGCTCGATATCTCAACATCCATATCCACATCTCTATCTTTAAAAATTTGCTTACTTCGTGGTGCAACTTGGATCACGTACCACCATCTTGGATCAGAACGATTTGAATGAAAAACCACCTATATTGAAGATGGGTGCCAAATGCCATCAATTATATATATGAAATTATGCTTAAGTACATGTATTAATGGATCTTTAAAAACGAAAGCTTCGATTAATTAAATCATTAGTATGCACCTACTCACAGTGCTCGGGAAGAACAAAAGTATCACTTTCATCGATCCAAAGTTTGGTGTAGTCTATTGCAAAGAAACCGCTGCTGTCTTTTCTCACTGTCGCATGGGGACTGTTGTAAATAGTTCTAAACCATTTTACATCAAGAATTGGTAGAGTCTATTGCAAAGAAATCGCTACTATCTTTTCTCACTATCGCATGGGGACCATTGTAATGGGGACCATTGTAAATATTTCTAAACCATTTTACATCAAGAATGAAAATACTAAATCGTCTGAAATCAACTTCATAGATTCCACGTATGGTTCCACAATAATTTAACTGTGAGGAGAGAAGAAATAATTCAACTGTGAGGAGAGAAGATTGGTATCCGAAGCACTTGCTCGGCTATCTTATGTGAAGTTAGCCATGACTCCACAATCATACGTTACTCTTTGAATCGATGCATTCCATGCAAAAATGTCGTCCATATGACCATAATGCAGCGTACTTTTTGTACTATAAAAGAGCATCATTAAAACAATGAAGATGCATCTATTTTATAGCGTATATTGCCACAAATAATTACTTAATTATGTCAAGAGGTAAGAAACTTACATGCATCATACATCCAAATGATAACTCTCGCTCGCGCTCGTTTATTGTCTCTCCATCGCGTTCGGCTTTATGTAGAGCTAGTTGTCGCCAATCAAGTGACATGTGAGTGGGGAGAAGAGCCAGATCCCGTGGATATGGTTGTGATCGCCTGTACATTACTCTGAATCTCGTCCTTGCATTTATTCTTTTTGCTTTGGCCACTTCATATCTCTCAATCCACTTTTGCATCTCCTTGCTATTGAGGATAGGAAACTTATTGAATTTCTCCATTTGGTCTTCGCTCATCTTTCTTTCAATCCCTTTTTCTTGAGGAACCTCGCCAATGATGCAATCATCATCCTTGTTATGCCAAGCTTGCGGCATATCAGGATCCGTGGATGCAAGAAACTCCGTGATATATACTAATGACTCTCGCACAAGCCATCCCTCTGCCATGCTTGTTTCTAGTCTTACTCTTTGTCTTACAAATCCCTTCAAAGTTTTCATAAACCGCTCAAGAAAAAACATCCGCCGACTATGAACAATACGTGCAATGGCCACCTCATCAACTATGTCCATAAGCAAGTGCACTTGAGTTGTCATAATGCTCGAGGGAAAGTGCTTCTCAAGCAAGCATATAGCTTCGATGGATTCCACCCTAGCCTTCTCGATGCTCGATATGGAGATCTCTTTTTGAGATATCCACCTATTTCACATGCCCATGTAAGATATATTCATAATAAGTCTACATATTATTCATCTTAAATTGAAAAAAATGCAATCAATGCGATTTGATAGTAAGCATACCTCACAATACCACTGATCTTGAATATAGCATTTCTAACATCTTCTTCTAAGCACCCTTTTATTGTAATTGGGAGGATGAACTATCAAAGCAACAAAGAAGTCATGTCAACAATATAACATAATCATAATTACGCTAACGCATCACGATTATCGGTACACTAATCCTACATCTAAGAATACTTGTAAGACCTTGTGCCAATCATGGGACTTGAGCCCACTAAGCTTATTGTCCTTTGAAAATGCTCCTTTCAAGCAATGCATGTACCCTATGGGTGTTTGAAAAGAGGCAATGTCTGCCTTGACCATTGCCTCCTCTCTCATAGAGAGGATCCATGTTGCTTTCGGGATGATAACTTTTCCTGAAGCATGCACTTGGGGCCACAAACAAGACATCCTATTCATAGCGCGCAAGTCTTCTTGCACTCCTCTCAAGTCTTTAGAACCAACCAAGTGTGCCCAAATAGTAGCCGCCACATTCTTGAAGATATGCATGGGATCCAAGAGATGATTGATTTGTAACTGACCCCAATAAGGAAGCTCGTGAAAGATGGATAGCCTCTTCATACTAGGAGGAGGTTCCTCTCCATTCGCCCTCTAAGCCTGAATCTAGTCACTTGCCTTCAAATATGATGGTGGTGGATCAAGCTGACCTCCACACACGAGATGGTCCAGCGGAAGGTTAATAGATATGTTTGGAGTATCGTGCAAGTGATTTCGGTCCACACTCATAAAATCAAAATCCTATATTATACATGTAAAGACACAACCACGCACCTGCTCACTCTCCATATCCTGGGTAGTCATGCATGGTCCACATCAAGATACCCCTAACCAAAATATCATTGGTATGTCTAGGAGCTCTGGAAATATCAAAGACCCGCACTCCTCTCCATAAGATCTGTAACTCCTCTATCAAATGTGTCATGTACACGTCCATATTTTTTGCCTTGTACTTCCCTGGCACAAGTAGTGTAAGCATGAGGTGTCCCTTCATTATTATTGATAATCCATCACCACGTGCAACACCAAAGGTAAGTACTGGTTCGGGCTCCTCCCCATACATCTACAAGTGGCGCATGATAATATGACATTGATGTCGTACTTCTCGCTTGCAATGAGTGCAATGATAATACAATCTCTATGTAAGCCACTCTGTGCTCCTAGGCGTTGGCGCATCATTTGACGAGCTTCCACTCATCCCTTCCATCTGCACACTTTCAAAATCACAACATGAGTTGTAAGGAAATCAATTAATAGCCAAAAATAGCCACCCATGAGCTTCTTTTCTATATAGTGACTTTTTGCCCTGAACCGTCGCTATATAGTGACTTTTTGTCCTATTCCGATGCTATATAGCGATGCTTTGCCCTGTTCCGTCGCTATATAGCGATGTTTTTGAATATAAACATCGTTATATAGCGACTAACTAGCGTCGCTATATAGCGATGCTATGGGCTTAAACTCGAAACCCCATGCCGCGACACTTTCTTTAGCATCTCTATTGCGAGAAAAGCAAAAATCTCTCCTCCCACCTTATATTCGACAACCTCGCTTTCCTCCTCTCTACTCTCCACTCCTCACCACTGCTCAGCCCCTCTCCTAACACTTGTGCTCCCTCTCCACCCTTCTCCCTCTTTGCTTGTGTAAAAAGAAGTTTTTCAAGAAGGTGAGTCTCTTTAAGCAATGTAGGTTCGTTTTTTGTGAGATTTCATTTTGTGAGTGTTGATGCACGTTTCTCCTTGTATTGTTAAGGCTATGTGCTACTTTTCATGCTTGATTTTTAAGGGTTAAAGACAAAAAACGAGATCTTGTGAAAGAAAGAAGACTCACCTCTTCTAGTCTTTTTAGTGTTTCTCTTTCTCCTTGTTTGTAGGCTTATGCTTTCTCCTTGTTTGTAGGCTTATGCTTCTCTCCTCAATCCAATCCCTTTGAGAAAGTGCTTCTCTAAACTCCTCCTTCCTCTAACTAGTTATTTGAAAAATGGTATGTTTCCTCTCTTTTGTAGGGCCAGTCCACAAAACACCGAGCGGGACTATTCCAGGTAAGAAAGTCCTTCCTCTTTTTTCCTTTGTTATTTGCATTGGCCTACAGCTAGCGCCTTAAGTGCTAGCTGCAGTGATGGGCGTAGGAACCCTCTCTTCCCCTATTTCCTCTTCTTTCCCTCTCTTCCTCTCTTCCTTTTCCCTCTTCTTTATCCCCTCTTTCAATCTCTCTTTCCCCTCTTCCTCCTTTCCTTCTCTTCTTTATCCCCTCTTTCAATCTCTTTTTCCCCTCTTCCTCCTTTCCTTCTCTTCTTTTTCCCCTCTTTCAATCTCTTTTCCCCTCTTCCTTCTCTTATGTTTATGATCTTTTCCCTCTTCTTTTTTCTCTCTTTCATCCCCTCTTTCAATCTCTTTTCCTCTCTCTTTTCCCTCTCTCAATGTCTTTTCATAAGCATATGTATTTGCCTATGCTTAAGCTCATATGTTCATATGCTAATTCATGAATAAGCATAAGAATAAGCTCATATGCTCATGCATAAGAATAAGCATATCCTTTCTTTCCTTTTCTCTTATGCATGAATGTCTCCTCTTTCTCCTTCTCCTCTTTTCCTCTTTTCCTTTCTCTTTCTCCCCCTCTTTCCCCTCTTTCGATCTCTTTTCATAAGCATATGTATTTGCCTATGCTTAAGCTTTCTCTCTTTTTATTTTATGCTCATATGCTCATGCATAAGAATAAGCATATCCTTTCCTTCCTTTCCTCTTATGCTTATGCTCTTTTTTCCTCTTCCTTCTCTTATGCTTATGCTTATGCATGAGCATATGTCTCCTTCTCCTCTTTTCCTCTCTCTTTCTGCCCCTCTTCCCCCTCTTTCGATCTCTTTTCATAAGCATATGTATTTGCCTATGCTTAAGCTTTCTCTCTTTTTCTTTTATGCTCATATGCTCATGCATAAGAATAAGCATATCCTTTCCTTCCTTTCCTATTATGCTTATGCTCTTTTTCCCTCTTCCTTCTCTTATGCTTATGCTTATGCATGAGCATATGTCTCCTTCTCCGTCACTGTGGCCCGATGTATTGGCTTCGACCCCATTGTAATCCCCCACAACTCCCTCAACACCAAGTGGCTCCAGACCTTCATCTTCCCGAACGAGTAGTTAATCCTGTCGAGCTTGCTTGTCTCCCAAAGTTTGGGATCTAGTATCTATTGGCCATGAAAATGAACTGAAATAGTAAAAGGGTTTAGAGTATCGTACACATGTCTGAGCCTGAGCCTCCCATCTGGTACAATCCTTCAGACTCCGAAGCTAATCCCTCCGAGCAGTTCAACAAGGTCCTTACCTTCAAGCTCCAGCTCCCGAGAGCTTCCGTTAGGGCTCTGATACCATGTTAAAAAGTGAACTCTCACACAAAGGGTATCCTGCAGCGGAAGATTGATAGTTAGCCCAGGATTTACATGCGGAAGTGTTTCACTATGGAATCAATGCTTCACCAAGAGACCTTCCCTAAACTGCCTCACCATCACCTATATAAAGTCCTCCTCACAGCTCCGAGCTCCTGCAATCCCTTCTTTGCCCGTTGTTGCCTTCCCCCCGCCCCCATAATGAAGGGAATAGGGGGATGAGGACAGGAGACTAGGCGGTAGACCCTTTGGTCCAAATTTGCATACGCATGGAGATGGGGAAGGGGAACGGTGACAAGGGGAAAACACAAAAGCAACTCGGTCTGGAGGACTTCAACAAACGCAGCAACCAAAGCGGTTTGATAGTGGACAGCACTGCGGCCTAGAAGAAAGGGGCCCACCCAAAGCCCATGCCGCTCACCACATCCTCGACCTCTATGGTTACCACCACTATTTCACCACCATCATCCACCTCATCATCTACGCCACCTCTTTCCCCCCCCTCTCCTGCATCATCATCACAGGTCTCCTCTCTAGTAGCCTCACCACTGGCTCCACAGTACTTTCCCCTCGTATCACCTCTACCTCTCAGCCAGCCACCCTTCATCACCTCGTCTGGCCTCGCTACTCCTACACACCACTCCCCCGCCTAGATCATGCTATCCCCACCCTCAGTACAACCTCAACAGCCCACCTTCATTCCAACCCCTCTCGAGATCTAGTTCCCACCAGGACCATGACATCTTAGGCCCCCACCAGATGCTTGGGACTCCCTATTGGCTGAGATACACAACATCCGGGCCCGTCTGGTAGAGCTGACACATTACACCCAGGAGCAGGCCTGATACACCCATGAGCAGGCCCGCATTATACATGAGCAGGGCACCCTTATCTAGGGACTCAGATACAACATCACACAGCTTTGAGAGGAGCTTAGGACCCTCAGAGAGGGATCCTAGTCACATAGATGGAGCCACAGATAGCCACGATACAGTTAGCTATAGCAAAGACGACTAGATGGGTGGACATGGCGAAATGGGAGCCTACAAAGGCAACCGTTTCAGCTGCCATCCACGAGCAACAGCAGAGGGCTTCGAAGGCCCTCAACATCCGGATACGAGGGATTGCGCGAGACAGCACCAGCGCCACTACAACGCCCATGGAGGAGGCGATCACCTTTGTGACCACCACCATGGGGGTCCCCGACCATGGCATAGAGGGAGCATGGCATGTTGGGAGAGATCCCAACCAAGAGCAGCCCCTAGTCATTCGCTTCAGAGATTCACATGCTCGACTAGTGACACTCCGACGCTGAGGCACTCTACGAGAGCATCCCACCCTGTCCATGGACGAGGATTTGACACCACTACAAGTTGAGGAGCGACGAGTTCTTCTATAGTAGCGGGATGTTGCCCATCCGAGATGGTAGGTTGTTAATCAGCATCTGTCGGGCTCCCACTCGTACCCCCTAGGGGGACGGGGCTTATGAGACTCAGGTTTCAAGACCCTAGTCTACACCATTTGGAACTGTAATGGTACCTTATGGTCAGACTCAGGGAACTTCTCGGAGTCTTATACAGGACGAGACATAGTCTTTTACACGGAGACACACCAGAGCCCAGAGTGTCCACTACTGATAGTCAATGGCTACACATGGGAGTCAGCCTTCAGGGATGAGACAAGGGATACAGGAGGAGTCCGAGGATCAGGCGGGGTCGTAGTATTGTACAAGTCTTCCCTTGTTGGAGTCATCTCCATTGAGAGGAAGGACGCACACTCCCGATTCATGTGGATCCGGATCTGACGCACAGACACCCATGACCTTTTCATAGCAATATGCTACTTCCCGCCAGACACATCCCACTTTGCCAAAGTGGCACGAGAGGAGGGTGAGGCATCACCATATGCATCCTTACATCAAGATATCCCAGACCTTTCAGCCCGCGGGAAAGTTCTCCTTGTTGTGGACTTCAACACCAAGACAAGCACGCGCTAGGCACCACTCCTCGACTTCCGAGACGACTCTATCATGCTACCAGACATGGACCTAGACGGAGCAGGTATGACCAGGACCTCATCGGACCGACATGGGCCTATTACACCATATGGACATGCGCTCCTTGATCTGGGCAGGATGCATGATCTCATCATCTACAACCGGCTTGACCTATGGCCGTCCTCAAGTGGTTTTACTTGCTTCCCACATGCGGAGGGCACTAGTGTAGTAGATTACATCATGGGATCCCCTACCTTCACTTCATATATCACCGACTTCACTGTAGCACCACTCCCTCCAGGAGTTGATCACACATACCTATTCTTCACTATCGCCACCCCACGCTTAGCCAAACCACACACACCACATAGGAAGCATGACACCTACCATGACATACACTTTGATCACAGCCTCTCACCGGCCTACTTTGGATGCCTAAACAGACTCCTAACCTACATCGATCACATGCCACTCGTAGAGGACCATGTTGCCCTGATTAGTCGCACGCTCCACGAGGCTACCTTCCAAATCTTTCCCCACACCACACGGTCCACTAGACCACCACCTCTTGGTTCTGTACCTTGCAACAACTGGTACGATGTGGAGTGCAAAGCTTATTGCCGACAGCTCCGACTTGAAACCAGATGTCACCTCTCGAAACACCAGACACGATACGCAAGTACCGACGTCTCGTATGTCAAAAGAAGCAAGCATTTCTTCGTCGAAATGAGGAGCGACTGCTGAACATCTTGTACAGCAACAACTCTAAGGATTTTGGGCAGAGATTCCTTGAGCGTAGGTCTCCATCACCTCTCACCGACACGAGAGTCTGGCACACGTATGCACACTATCTTTATGATGTCCCACACCAGCCCACTCTAGATCTCACACACACCTCGCCCCACCACTTGCACGTTGTTCACCAAAGGGAGAGTCAAGGACGTGACATTGAAACCGCACAATGGCCGAGCTAAGGATCACAAGGGGCTATGCATTGAGTTTATCGCATATGGGATTGACACATTAGCCCCGATCCTAGCAAAGCTATTCAATGACGTTGTTTGCCTTGGCTTCCGCCGCACTTGGACACTCAACACCATTACCCCCATCCACAAGACAGGGGATCCCATGGACCCGAGTAACTATAGGACTATCATGATTGGACATGTGATGTCCAAGATCTATGCAGCTGTATTGGATGCGTCGACCAGCCTATTCACAGAGATGAGAGGGGGCTCAAAGCAGAGGGTCACGTCGGTTTCAGGCGAGACCATGGGACTATGGATCACATACTCACACTTAGGAGTATCATTGAGAAGGCCATATCACGGAAGGAGAGGGTATATTGTTGCTTTGTGGATTTCTGCAAAGCCTTTGACACAGTACCTCGAGCTTGTCTCATCACACGCCTACAGACACTGGGATTTGATCAAGAGATCATCTGGGCAATCATGGCACTTTATGAGAGAGTCTCAGGCTGACTTCGAATAGGCACAGGTTGGATAGATGAGATCTTGAGTACCATAGGGGTCAAATAGGGTTGTCCCTTATCACTAACCCTGTTTGGCCTCTACATCGATGAGCTTGAGACTTTCATGGGGGCGTTCGGAGGGACCGGTTGCTCACTTGCCAGGATCATCATCAGGATTCTTCTTTATGTAGATGACGTGGCACTCTTGTCGTCCACACCTGAGGGCTCCAGCAACACCTGGATGCACTACAGGCTTTTTGTTTATCGCATGATTTGGAGGGTCAACCTTGGCAAGACCAAGGTCATGATCTTTAACCCCTCTCGAGCAAACATGAAACGGAAGCAGTTTACTTTTGGTGGGTCACCAATTGAGATCATACCCTCATACACTTACTTGGGGGTCATCTTCTTCGGCCCGATCTTCACGATGAGACCAGCGATGCAGGCCAGACTGAGTAGGGGATACGCCTCACTGGCTCGGCTAGAGAGACAATGCTTCCACTCCCACTTCTAGGACCCTCGGTCCAAGGCTCTTCTCTTCGACTCCTTGGTCCGACCAGCCGGTATGTATGGCAGCCCTTGTTAGGGGCCTGACATGTCAGAGATAGAGTGGACACGGGTGGAGTGCTTGCAGATCCTCATGCTCTCACGGATGAGATCCGGGGAAAATCGTATGTACCACATCACATCATTTAGGCCGAGTTTGGTGCTTATCCACTCCAACTAGATGCAGCCTTTCAGACCATCACATATCTACACCGACTTAGATCATATGGGGACTGCACATCAGGGAGACAGAGGTTGCTATGGTTGGCTCTCGATTCCTCCATGAGGTTGGCAGCAGAGGGAGACGAGCGATGCTGGTATGCACAGACCCACAGATGGTTTGTGAGACTAGGGTTTCACATCGATAGGATACCTCCTTTTCAATACAATTTAGATGCCCCTCCGGTACTCCCACCCACCATCCTGATCGGGCCACACACCAACTAGGTCATTCGAGAGGATCTCCTGCAGCTACACACCTTTAGGACCTGGTTGGAGCCGAGGGAGCTGCCAATGAACAGAGATTACTGTCTTCGTATTTCGGAGGAGGGATTCATCACACCACCGAGGTACACTGAGCTTCATATGCCTCACTCACTACGGATCTCCATTGGACAGTTTCGGGTATCATCACACTGCCTCCGCATAGAGAGCCGCAGAGCAAAGGGGATTCCTTCATCACACCGCCTCCGCATGAGAGTGGCAGAGCAAAGGGCCTTCATTCATGAGGGGGTCCGACACAGAGAGTACTTACTCAAGCGACGAGGCTTGGCCACATCATCAGACACCTCTCAGAGCAGGAGCACAGAGTTCTTCCCATCGAGTGACATTGATCGTCCAGTCTCTAGCCGCAGACGTGACAGAGACCCCGACCCGACGACCGCAGCACGACACACGAGACATCGAGGGGATACATAGATCACTCTGGGGGACCTCCCGTCATTGTTTAGACCCGGGATACGTCCCATGGGAGTCACGGTGACTCTGGTCTTGCGTCGAGCCTCGTCCAGGAGACTGAGACGCACGGCACCCCTTGACGGGCGCCAGCGTCCCATCACCGGCTATGCACCAGCCAAGGCGATATGACATACGGAGGATTCCGCTCCACTCCTGTCCTTTTCTTTTCATTGTTACTTCCAGATGTATTTGATTATGTATGATCAGACTTAGGATTCAGCACGGGTGATGATGCTACATCCAAATGTATTTGATTATGTATGATCGGACTTAGGATTCAGCATGGGTGATGATGCTCATTTCAGTAGCTCCATCCTTACTGTGATTTGTATCAGGGTTTCTTTCAGTCTCATAGAACCATCGGTCTTCCGAAGACTCTAATAAAATTTCTTTCTTTCTTTCTTTCACCCCCTAACTCGGCAATCCGTCATCGAGTAACAGCTCTGCATTTCCACTCAGCCCAGCCTCCCTCACACAATCTCCTACATCCTTCCAGCCTACCTAGCCTCTCCAACCAGCCAACTTAACCCTCTCACATGGTGTGGAGCTTGAAGGAGAAGGTCAAGTGGTGAATCTACTACTGGATGATTGCATTAACAGCTAAGGCCAACACAGGCTCTAGTAAGCAGTGGCATGAGCAATGTGGGCATTTACACATGGACATGTGTGACATTTTAAACAAAAAAGAAGGGATGGTAGATGGTCTACTTGCAAGGAAAACACCAATGCATGGTGTACCAAGACCTTTGCTCACTCACAACTGGACCTAAACTTGAAAGAACTTGCTGAAATTAGAAGTATGCAAACAGCAAATACAAGTGAACTTTCATAGTAGCAAAATGGAAAGATTACATGCGTACATGTTGCAGCTCAAACTTGCTCATGTCCTGATGTTCAAATTTATATCTAGATGAATCCAGGAACATCCCAAACTCATCCTCTAAAACCACAACACATAGTGCAGTTTCAATCACCTGATAGTCACTTATAAGTTTGAAAACTATAAACTCCATCACACATAGCAGGGACTAGCTAGTATGACATCCCCACCAATGTCATCAGCTCAAAGTTGCTCATGTCCTGATGATCAAACTCTACCAATCATATCATTCCTAGTGATAGCATGAATGGAGAGAAGAATCTTGCAAAATTAAGGAACAAGAAGAACATTAGATAATACCTTGGTCTCACAGATTCTGGTCATGAAAGTAACATTGCCATTCCTACCATTGGATATTTGACAATTGTCACTAACTGTGACTAATGACTGGAGATTCACCAGTCTCATAGAACTGTACTGTTCCCATTTGTTGGTGATGTGCATGATGACACCACTGTCTACATATCAGGCATCTTCTGATTCAAATGGCCCACTTGCAACAACGATGGTTATGTTATCTGCTAAATGATCAGAAACAACTCATTGATACTGCTTCTGGCCTCCTTCTTGGGCTTCTCTTTGCTTTCCTTTTAGTCAAGTGCTCTCTTCCTCCATTTCTTGGTGTAATACCCCATTTCGTTGTAATAGAACACTTGATCTTCATCTTCTTAGAATCCGAGGACTCTTCATTGTGCCATCCTTATCTAGAGATCCCTGCTTTCCTTCATCCTGGCCCTTTGCCTGGGGATTGCAGCCTCACCTATGCACTATCCACTGAATGGATTAGAGGAACCACATTGTACTTTGTGTGTAGATCAAGACTGAGAATGCATCTGCATCCTGCTCTTGCAAAAGGGCTGCATCTGGTGGTACTGCTGTGGCATCATTCCTATTTCCTTGGGTTTCTGTAAGGTACCTGTTAGAGTTTATGGCATCTCATGTGTAGTGAGGGAGAGCTTCTTTGTGCCGGTGAGGCAGTACAAAAGAAAGGAAGGCAGAGGTGCTATGCATGTGAGAAGAGAGGGCACGTGGGCAAGGATTGTCGGTCCAAGAGCAAAAGGCAGCTCCTATCATTTGAAAGTTTGGCAGGCAAGGTAGAGCTTTGGAGCTATAGACCAGATATGTTCGAAGTTCTTTGCTTGACGTTGCAGAGACTATGGACATGGTGTGTTTTGAAGTTCGTGTGTGTACACTGGACGATATTGGGCATGGTTTGTTCCACATGTCATCATTCACCATTTGGAACTCAGTGCAGACTAGTATGGGAAATCAAAGCTGAGGAAATCACAGTTGCTGTTCGTGGTGGCATTCTGCTTCGAGGATCTAGGCTATCAAGTGCTATCTCTGAGGTGAATCCAGTATTAATGGTGCTGGAAGGTCCATGGTTCCATCTTCCATTGGCTTGCTTCTTGAGATCATTTGTACACCATAAGCTGTAGAGAGCGTGCTAGAATTTGAGGCATCTCATGTGTAGTGAGAGAGGGCTTCTTTGTGGGTGTGCCCGCCCAGAGAGAGGATAGGAAAATAGACTGGGTTGTGGCCTGGTTGAGACTGGCTGGTATAGGCCAGTTAGGCACATAGTCAGGGCAGAGTTGGGGCTAGTTTGGGCACCCAACCAGATCGGGTCACCAGACCTGCTTGGTTGGGACAACCAGACCTAACCCGACCCTGTTTGGGTCGGGTCATCCCAACTTACGTCAGGCCAGGCCGACCATTTGTTGGCCAGTCCATCTGCCCAAGCAAGCCGACCAAGGTAGTTTCGGGCCTACATATAGGTCCCCTCTCTCACACTTGTAAGTGGTCACTTGGGTCCTCACTCTCCACTCGCCTCTTTTGGCTGAGGTTGTATTCAGCATATATATAGAGTTGCCACCTGGCCATCATGATGGTATGTCTTAGCCAAGGGGACCATCGATGACTTGTCTCATTTAGTCAATTCCTTACTGAAGGTTCTCTTCATGTCTACCTTCTTTGTACTGTATTTTAGAGCTTGCATACTATCTCCAAACAGGGTGCGAATCTAGTTATGTCATCAAATAAGGCTTGTAGCATCAACTAGGATAGACAATTACCATTGTACTAAGCCTCATGTGAGTGAGATAGGGCTAGATTAGGGTTAGGTCAAATTTTAATTCAACCTTGGAGGTGTAGGGCTTTACCTTGTAGGGTTCGATCATAATGAAAGAAGCACATTTTATAGCATCTTATCTCCTATTGGATTTCCCCCCTTTTTTCTAACTCCAAAACTTTGTTTCCATCTTAAAAAATCAGAAGTTTCTAGTGGTCCACTTTGGCATTTGGCCCATTCCTTGGAGTTTCAAATCCCACATTGAAATCATTTCAGTTCTTCGTTTTTTGGCACAATCTTACCTCAATTGAGCTACAAATTCAATTCCAACTTGTAGCTTATATTCAACCATTTTTCTCTACATTTTAACATTTTTATGACTATTTCCACAAATACTTTGAATTCACTAGTTTTGAATTGGAAAAGTGATGAAACCAGGGTGGGATCGTCCCTATCTGTGTATGCCTATATATGTGTATATAATGCTTATATCTATCTATCCATCTCTATAGCTAGAGGTACAAAATTAATCCTTTGCGGCTGCCAATTGATCACTTATAACCAAAACCAGTTGGAGCAATATAGAGAAGAATCTAAAAAACTTACAGTTTCAATCATCCATCAAAATTGGTACTCTCAATGAATTTACTATTTCTTGCATCCACGATTTGTACATCATTAAAGCAGCATTTGAAATCACATGTATAAACTTAAGTTCAATATATTCACTGGATTGATTACTTATAGCTATATTCATTTGAAATAAGTCAAACGTATTCGTTGGATTGATAACTTATAGCTATATTTCATTTTTATTAGAGAAAGGCCCTGCTTCTTATTGACTTGTAGAAGACACAAGCAAAAGCTTATACCTTGGTTCCACAAATTTCAGTCAAAAGACCAAAGCAACCTAAGTCCAAAAAGAAAAGAAATACATTCCCTTTTTTGTACAAATGAGCCTTTGAAAATCAATTCCAAGCAAGTTGTAAGACATCACATTCAACACTGCATTCCTCGTTTCTGTGAGATGAGGTTTTGGTTTCAATTAAAAGGGTATGAGGTTACATGAATCGGCTTATTGTTTGTAAGCAGATTGCTATTTGGAAGGTCTTGGAATTGTGACATCTCACATATTTCTTGCATCATAGAGGCTGAACTAATTGGAGATGAACCTTTCCCAAGAAGATCTAGATCAGTTAGATGTATGGCTTTATAGAGACTACAAGCTGTAACTAGTAAATATACTTTACAAAACCATAATCGATCCGACCTAACAACAAGCTGTAAGTAATAAATGTGCTTTACAAAATCACACTCAATCCGATCTAACAACATGCTCACTGTCCAATGTTCTCTTTCTATGATCATCATGTCCCTTGTAAAGCTGCCCAAACTACTTGCTGACTGCCCAAGCAAAGCCTGTTGTTATCCTTGTCTATCCATGGTGGGCTTTTGAGCTGCATAAGCTTGTTGTAATGCAAGAGCATGTGATCCTCATATCATTGTCGGTTGCACATGTTAAGCCAGGCAATCTCCAATTCTCCAGGACCAGATAAAACAGGTACAAACACCACTGGTGCCTCTCCAAATCCTGTCAAAGAAACCCCGAATCGGAGGCCAAAAACACAACCAAAAAAATGTCAAAAGCCTCGGTGCAGAGAAAAAAAACAAAATAAAAAATCATTTAAAAAATGTTTTTTTCTGGTCTGACCAGATCTGGCCGACCAGATTGACCTGGTCGGTCAACTCTGACCAGGTCGGTCAAACTGCAGGTTGACCGACTTTTTCTGCCCCTTCCTATTTAAAGGGGGGGGGGCTAGGTATTCAGACATCATCTCTTCTCCAGCTCCAGAGGTTCCTGCACACCCTGAGCCACTTCTGCCTCCTGGCTGCCTCCTCTGCTGCCTCAACTTCTTCCTCCTGGCTGCCTCCTCTGCTGCCTCAACTTCTGCCTCCTGGCTGCCTCCTCTGCTCCCCTTTTTCAGCTCCAGATCTGCCCTCTTTTCTGCCTCAGATCTGCCCCTCCTTTCTGCTCAGATCTGCCCTCCTTTCTGCTCAGATCTGTCCTCCTTTCTGCTCCAGATCTGTCCCCTTTTCAGCTCCAGATCTGCCCTCTTTTCTGCTCCATAACAGCCTTCCTTTCTGCTTCAGTTCTGCTCATCTTTCTGCATCAGATTACCTCCAACTTCCGCTCCAGATTCCGTTCTTTCTACTCCAAATCTGCAGCAACCCCTTCATCAGTTTGTTGTCTCAGATTTGGTTCAGTTCCAACTTGTGGAGCTAGTGCAGAAGTCCACTACAGTTGTCAGGACTGAAGTTTGTTTCAGAGCTTCTCTTCACTTGTACTAAGTTCCGTTTGTGATATATATATCTTCTTCAGCCATTGATTGTCTTCAGTATTGTTTTATTTGTCTCCAAGTATTTTTCTTTATATGGTATCAGAGCCAGGTGTGCCAATCGACACCTGAGCCTTGATCTGGAAAGCTTGGAAGATAAATCATCACCTGAAGATGTCTTCTCCCTCTTCTCCGAAGCGATCTCAGCCTGAATCAACCTCTATTCAACCATCACCTTCGACATATGTCGAGAGAGAGTCTGCTAGGATTGAAGGTGATGAATACCTCTCCAAACTCTTTAAAGAATTTGCTGAATTCCAAAAATGGAAGGAACTTGAAGCAGGTACCCGCACACCTCGTGCCTCTACCTCTCCATGGTTCTCTCCAATACGTCAACAAGGACCTCTATTCAACTCAGAAGAAGCTGAGCAACATCTCAAGTTCGGTGCCAACGAAGAACAAGTATCCCCTGACGAAAGAGGACAGGCCGGCATGAGAACATTGGATTATTCGACAGTGCCTATTCCACAAGAATCAGTGCAAGGTATGATGCCCTATTCCCTTAGTGCAACTCCTTCTGTTATGCAAGGCATAGGAACAAGTAATCACGAGGACACAGATCCATACATGCATGTGAACACTCGCAGACGAGAAGGAAGAAATGCGTCTAACAATGAGTTTGCTTTCGGTTCACATCCCTCCCTCCCTCCCTTCCCTCTCATCTCTTCCGCTGCCATCTTTCCTCCAGTGGTTTCTCATCCTCCTCCTTCTCCCATGCCACTGGATTCCTATAGTTTATTTCCCTCTATCTCTCCCACTGCCTCTTTTTCACCTCTCATGTCTTATCCCGCCTCTCATATTCATCCCTCCCCCTCAGGACCTTTTTCAAATTCCTTTGTTCCTCCGGTGATGCCACCTCTCCCTTCTTCTCAGTCTGCTACTATTCCCAATTCTCTTCTGCCTCCACCGGTTGCTTCTCCCTATCATTCTATTTCTTCCCCTCACCTTGTCTCTGCAACAGCCAAACATGCTTTCACTGATATGACTCGTTTTAACGGGTCTAATTATACCACATGGTCCAATCTTATGCGCCATGTGCTTGATTCTCAAGACCTATGGGAACTCGTTCAAGGTACCGAATCGCCACCTGATCCTCATGTTTATCCTCCTCATGTAGTTCGTTCGTGGCGACATCGTAATGCCACTGCCATTGTTGAAATTATGCAAGGTCTTTTACCTGAATTTCACTCTCAATTACAGCATTTTGATCTTGCCTCTGAGCGATGGGCACATCTCACTGACCGCTATGCAGCTCGAGATCGTACTCGTCGTATCAATCTTGACCATGATCTCCAACAATTCCAGATTCTTGCTGACGATGATCTCAAGGTTAAACTAGCCGATTACCGGCGGTTAGTTGCTGAATTTGCCACAACTGGTCCTCCCAAATCCGAGGATGACCAAGTTACTTTCTTTTTAAATAAACTTCCGCCCAAGTATTTCAGTTTTATGCAACAAATCATTTCTCAACCTTCTCTTCCTACTTTTTATGAGTTTGAATGTCAACTTTTGCGTTATGCTCGTCTTTACTCTCAAGTCCACCAAAAACATAGCATTCCTGCTTCAGAGGGGGCTCTTCTCTCCGGGATTCCAAAAGATCAACCTAGCTCCGGAAAGCCCTCTCCTACTCCTAACCCCTCTAGTACTAAACCCGCCTGGCACTCCCTTCCCAAAAAGAATAGATTTTGTCAGCATTGCCAGAGAGTTGGGCATATTGACGATGAATGTCGCTCCAAAGCCAAAGGCCTTCTTCCTCAGCCTCCCACCATGATTCCTCAACCACCCCGTTGGACTCCTCAGCTCCCTACCACGACTCCTCAACCACCCCGTTGGACTCCACAGCCCCCTACCACGATTCCTCAGCCACCTCGTTGGCGTCCTAGGGGTGGTCCTCCTCCTCCTCCTTCGAACACTGGTCTCTGGAGACCCCAGGGCCATGTCACTAATCACTTCACTCCTTCTCCTCCCTTTATAACTCCTGAAGGTCTGTCTGACTGGTCCACCGGAGATTCTCTAGACTTCACTTCTCAAGCCTTGATTCATATCACCGAGCTTGACTCCTCCTCTTCCTTATCTGGGTCAGCTTTTCATACTCTTTCATGTGACTCTAAATCTTCTTGGATTGTGGATAGTGGAGCCACTCATCATATGACCCCTCATTCTGATCTCTTCATTTCTCGCCAACCGGCAACAGGGGGAGTTCGTTGTGGCAATAACTCTGTTGCTACTATTCATGGTGTTGGTTCAATAACTTTTGATACTGACAAAGGTCCCAAACTTGCTCAATTGGATCAAGTGTTTTATGTGCCCCAATTAGGGGTCAATCTTCTTTCTGTTCATCAACTTTGCCTCCTTGGTCGCACAGTGCTATTTACAAAGATGCATGTTGACATCATAGATGAGTCCTCGGGACTCCTTCTAGCTCGAGGTGATGCTCAACCTAATGGTCTGTACTTTATAAATCAATTTCTTGCGACTCCCTCCCCTTGCGGTTCTGAGTTTCATCGGCTTTACGGTAATGCTACCCTAAAAGATCCAACTGACACAGAACGATTATGGCATTATCGTCTGGGACATTTGTCCTATGACTCTTTATATGAAATGTCTCGGGATCATCTAGTTGATGGCCTACCTAAATTATCGCGCGCTAAAGATATTTGTCATCCTTGTCAATTAGGTAAACAAAGCCGCACTCCTTTTCCTTCTCATTCCACTTCTCGAGCCAGTGAGATTTTGCGTCTAATTCATCTCGATATTAGTGGCAAATCTCCTGTTCCTTCCCTCAATGGTTCACATTATTTCTTTTTAATTGTGGATGATTACTCTCGCTATCAATGGGTGTTTTTCATGAAAGAGAAATCCGACACTTTTTCTTTTTTTGCTACTTGGGCTCGCTTGGTTATGAACCAAACAGGCAAGTCTATTGGGATTGCTCGTAGTGATAATGGTGGTGAATTCATTTCCCATGAATTCACTCAATTCCTTCAAGAGCATGGTATCCAATGCCATCTTACATCTCCAAATTCGCCTTCCCAAAATGCTCGTGTCGAACGGCGACAACGTACTGTCATGAACATGGCCCGTTCCATGCTTTTTGCAGCCGAGTTGCCTGAACGTCTCTGGCCCGAAGCCGTCAATACTTCTGTCTATATCCTTAATCGCTGTCCTACTCAACCCATCCTGAACATGACGCCTTTTGAGGCCTTTTATGGCTATCGTCCTTCTATTGCTCATCTTCGAATCTTTGGTTGCCGCGCGTACACTCATACTCCCAATGATACTCGCGGTAAACTCGAACCCCGTGCTGAACTTTTTCTTCTAGTTGGCTACTCGGCAGAAGCCAAAGCTTATCGATTATTTGATCCTCGTACAAACAAAGTTTTGGTTCGCCGAGATGTGGTCTTCGATGAAAGAGCAGTGCTTAAAAATTCCTCTATTCTCTCTACTAATGACGTCTCCACTCCAGTTCCTTCCGACAATTCTCCACCCGAAATTCCTTCCTCTCCTCCCGAAACATCTCTCCCCCCACCCATTGCTTCTCCTCACGACCCACTGCCACGCTGGTATCGTCAAACTATGAAGGATTCCGGGATTATTCCTGTCGAACTTCCTCCTTCTGGTCCGCGCCGCTCTACTCGAATAACTTCTTCTCCTGCCACTGCCTCTTTTTTTACCACGGCCTATATCATACATTCTGAACCTGCCACTTGGCAGGAAGCAGTTAAAAATCTTGCGTGGCATCGTGCTATGGAACAAGAGCTTGAAAGTATTGATCGCAATCAGACCTGGATCTTGGTAAATCGACCCACTCACAAAAAGGTCATCGGAACCAAGTGGATCTTCCGAACAAAACTCAAAGCCGATGGCACCCTGGACAAATACAAAGCCCGCTTAGTAGTGCAAGGATTCCGCCAAAAACATGGTATCGATTATGAGGAAACCTTTGCCCCTACTGCTCGGTTAACTTCCTTTCGTCTTCTTCTTGCCTTAGCTGCTCATCACCACTGGACTATCTATCAAATGGATGTCAAGAGTGCCTTTCTCAATGGCTACCTTGATGAAGAAGTCTATGTGACTCCCCCACCAGGTTTTTCTCCTCCTGGCCATGAAAATAAGGTTTTCCGTCTCCGCAAAGCTCTTTATGGTCTCAAACAAGCACCTCGATCATGGTTCCACCGAATAGACACCTTCCTCAAAACTAATGGTTTTCATTCTACTCCCTTTGATCCAAATTTATATATTCATCATTCGTCAGAGGGGGTCTGCTTTATTTTACTCTATGTCGATGATCTTTTGCTTTTAGGCTCCACTCCCACTACACTTCAGTACATTAAAACTCAACTCAGCATCACTTTTGAAATGACTGATCTTGGTCGGCTCTCCTATTTTTTAGGCATGGAAGTTGTACAACATTCTGGTGGTATTTTTGTTTCTCAACAGAAATATGCTCTTCAACTCCTTGATCAAATCATTCCTCATGAGCCTAAGCTGGCTGCCACTCCCTTAGATCCCACCGTAAAGCTCTCAAAAGACTTGGAGTCTCCTCCCTTTGATGAACATCTCTATCGCCAGGTTGTTGGCAAACTCCTCTGGCTCCTTCACACTCATCCTGATCTTGCTTACTCCGTCTCTATTCTTAGTCAATATTTTAATGAACCCAAGCTCACTCATTGGCATGCATGTATTCGTATCTTGCGGTTCATTCGTGGTACTTACTCTTATGGTTTACATTTCAGACCAGGACTAACCCTACAGGGATACACTGATTCTCACTGGGCTGGTGACCCGGACAATCGTCGTTCTCATGGCGGCTATATTTTCTCGTTTGGCTCGACACCTGTTTCTTGGTCTAGCCGTAAACAAGAGACTGTTGCTGGTTCTTCTACTGAGGCTGAATACCGGGCCTTGTATGATTGTACCACAGAGGCCATATATCTCCGACAGTTTTTGGCAGAATTGCACTTTTCTTGTACTGAACCCACGATCCTCTACGTCGACAACAAAAGTGCCATTGCTCTCGCAGGCAATCCCATTTTTTCCAACCGCACCAAACATGTTGGTATTCACTTTCATTTTACTCGCGAGCAAGTGGAACTAGGTACTATTCGGTTGATCTATGTTCCAGCTGCCGATAATCATGTTGATCTTCTTACCAAGCCGGTTAATCGCCCTACTCTTGAGCATCTCTGCCCACGGTTGGGGATTGGTTTACCTCCTCCTCTTTAACAGTTTTTTTTTCTCTTTGTGTACTTAAGGAAGTGAACAAATCCCCTGCGAGGGCACTCCTTCAAGTCTTTCTTTTTTGTACCATCATCTGGGCATTTAGTGAAGATGAAAACCTACTCTGTAGGCATCTCCATCTAAATGAAAATCCCAAAAAAAAAAAAAAAAAAAGGCTGATGAAGATGATAGATCACTCATGGAACACCTCTTTGCTTCTCCTGTCTGCATTGGACATTGAGAGGGGGTGTTAAGCCAGGCAATCTCCAATTCTCCAGGACCAGATAAAACAGGTACAAACACCACTGGTGCCTCTCCAAATCCTGTCAAAGAAACCCCGAATCGGAGGCCAAAAACACAACCAAAGAAATGTCAAAAGCCTCGGTGCAGAGAAAAAAAACAAAATAAAAAATCATTTAAAAAATGTTTTTTTCTGGTCTGACCAGATCTGGCCGACCAGATTGACCTGGTCGGTCAACTCTGACCAGGTCGGTCAAACTGCAGGTTGACCGACTTTTTCTGCCCCTTCCTATTTAAAGGGGGGGGGGGCTAGGTATTCAGACATCATCTCTTCTCCAGCTCCAGAGGTTCCTGCACACCCTGAGCCACTTCTGCCTCCTGGCTGCCTCCTCTGCTGCCTCAACTTCTTCCTCCTGGCTGCCTCCTCTGCTGCCTCAACTTCTGCCTCCTGGCTGCCTCCTCTGCTCCCCTTTTTCAGCTCCAGATCTGCCCTCTTTTCTGCCTCAGATCTGCCCCTCCTTTCTGCTCAGATCTGCCCTCCTTTCTGTTCAGATCTGTCCTCCTTTCTGCTCCAGATCTGTCCCCTTTTCAGCTCCAGATCTGCCCTCTTTTCTGCTCCATAACAGCCTTCCTTTCTGCTTCAGTTCTGCTCATCTTTCTGCATCAGATTACCTCCAACTTCCGCTCCAGATTCCGTTCTTTCTACTCCAAATCTGCAGCAACCCCTTCATCAGTTTGCTGTCTCAGATTTGGTTCAGTTCCAACTTGTGGAGCTAGTGCAGAAGTCCACTACAGTTGTCAAGACTGAAGTTTGTTTCAGAGCTTCTCTTCACTTGTACTAAGTTCCGTTTGTGATATATATATCTTCTTCAGCCATTGATTGTCTTCAGTATTGTTTTATTTGTCTCCAAGTATTTTTCTTTATAGCACATCCTAAAAATTCTGTCAGCCCTTTGCATTAATGTCTATTTTCCTTCATCATGGCTAACTTACAAATGAGCTGTTTTTGAAATTACAAGCGTTGCCTGTTGACAGTCTTCCATGTTTGCCCTCACTTGCATTTTCTCTAGGGCTCCTTCACCGTCAATGTTCTCACTTCTAATTTTGTTTCAAAGAGTTCTTCGTCTGCTACGTTCCATATTTCTATCATTTCCATCCCTTTCTTGTCCTTGTACCACCCTTTCCATGGTCATGTAAACCGTCCAACAATTAAAACCATGTTTCAGCCAAAATGATGGGAAAAGGTATCTGGAGCTTTGACTGCATGTAGAAAGCACCATGAGATCTCTTTGGATCCAAGGAGTAATAGATCCAACGTAACCATGCTCCTCATCAAAGTAGTGTTCCAAAGCTGCTCGACACTGCTGAAGTTGTGCACAAATGAAGGCCAAAGCATGGATGATGACAAAGCAATGCCCCTTTTCATGAGGGTGGTCCCTGACTACCCCTAACGAGGGGAAAACTCGCCGGGCTATTCAAATGCACCCCGTTATCGGGTATTTCATAGGAGTAACTTGCTATTATGTCATAGACCGACCCTCCTCCATAACAAGAGAACCTAGAACGAGCCGTCATTGTCAAATGGACAAGAAAGGAAAATTTTAAAAATAATTAGCCTCCGATTTCACAAAAATTTAAAGCAATTAAGGCCGAAATTTCAGTCCAAACAGTTCCGCTAGCATATCAGAGCAATCGGGTAATTAGCCTGACAATATTGAATCCCAGACGGCCTATCTATGCCCATCCAAAAGAGGGCTCTGAAAACCTTAGAGACAGCCTAAAGACGAAAGTAAACGTTTACAAAGTACAAAGGGAGGAGAAATCTTCCAATGGCATTGCTACTTTTCTACTTATAGATTAGTTTTGCTGAATCCTTAAGACAGGATATCCTGTTTGAGCACGACTGAGCCAGCCGACATTCATCAAAATCGAAAACTCAGACAGATAAAATTATTTCATTCTTCGCTGGAATATCACCTTGCAGAGAATCTCATGTGACTCCACCTGTCTCGAACTATCCCCGAACACGTTATGACTCGTGTAATGTCAGCTGTAGTTCCTAGCCTTTCAGAAAAGTAGGAGGCAACGACACAGTATGAACCTGTCACAAAATATCCCTTATCATAATCGTCTTTAACCACTCAAACGACAGTATCTCGCGTGAGAGGTCCCAGCATCGAAGCGACTTCTCTATCGGGAGAGGGCGGTGGGCACGATGTTGCCAAGAGCCTCGGCGCCAAACCAGGCGGCGCGGAGAAGGATGTTGGCGTTGGCATCGGGCTTAGTTCGGTCGGAATTACTGGCATAAACAACGAGGGGACTGCTGTGCGGGGCTCTGGGGGAAGACGAGGCACGGAATTGAGGAAAGGAAGGTAGAAGGGAAGGGGAAGTGGTGGATTGCAGGGAAGGGAAAGCAAAGTAGAGCGAACCCATTGAAGAGGAAAGGCAAAATACACTACAGAAGGAGCTGGTTTGTCGCCATAGCTGGGAGCTCGGAGGATTTTGGCTATGGCGGATGATGAAGTCCACAGACTGCCCAGCTGAAGGTGGCGACTCCAAGATCCTCGAATATTCCGTCAAGGGAATCGGGAGCGCTCGTGTGGACACTTGGCATGGTTGTGATCCCAGTTGGCAGACTTGAATATACATTGGGCTTTTCACACGCGCCAGTCTCGTAGGGGCATCTTGCTGCTGCTGTGGGGCGGACTCCCCTTGCTCTGTCAAAAAAGTGCAATCCTGTCCATTGTCCGTTGTCTGTGATTGATGTCCACGGACTACCCACTCAAGGTTCTCGGATGGTCACGGAAAGTGGAAGAGGTCGCACCCACACGTGGCATGGTGGTGATCCCATTGGGGTGGGATCCCATGTCTCTGTGAAAAAAGTGCAGTCTTGTCCATTGTCCGTTGTCTCTAATTGACGTCCATAGATTGCCCACCAATGAAGACTCTCGGATATTCGGTCAAGGGACACGGGAGATGTGGCACCCACATGTGGCATAGTGGTGATCCCATTTGGCGAATCCCATATGGCACGTGTCTATTGTAGTTGTGCCTTGCTGTTGCTGTGGCAGGATCTCATTTGTCTGTGAAAAAGTGCAATCCTGTCCACTGTGCAAAATCTCAATGGTCTGCATGTATGCCACTTTGCACGGACAATTAGAAATTGATAGCAGCCCGTCCGCCTCTAACAAGGCAGCCTCCTAATACAGGACGACTAGAGCAAAACTTAATCCAAAGCCAGAAGGGCTAGGCTATAAGCATCTTTTTTCTTCCCAAAAATTCTCAAAGTTGTTCTAACTGACTCTTTAACCTCAGATATCCGAATATCATTCCGCAATTTTCTCTTGAAGGCCATACTATTACGATGCTTCCAAAGAAACCGAATTACTACAGCCCTAATGACCTGCAGATTTCCAAGTTATGCCTACTTCCACCTGTGCACAAAAAATATATGTGCTTGGCTCAACCAAAATTCCAAGCTACACACACACACGGGCATTCCCATAAGATATGGAATTGCACCTCCTCCTCCTTTTTTTTTCGCCTCCAAACTCCAGAGCTATGCCCATTGTATGCGGGCCACAGTTGCAACCCGCGGGCCTTGAGATAGATTAAAGTCCTTTATCTCTGCAAAGGCTTACGCAAGTAATGCGTAAAGCCCTTAAAATCATCAGAGTACCTAAAAACAGAACTCATTGGCGAGTCATCACTCAAATTACCCAAGAGATTCTGCATGAATCTTTTCTACGAATGCATTAATTGATACGTGACCACAATATCATCAATACACCTCCACTTTCTTTCCCTTGGATCCCAAATATCACAAAATGCTCGTACGCCCTTTCTATACGCATATCTAGGAGCCTCGCCATCAGAGGAAGTCCATCCTTAAATGCCCACTCCGATAGCGACACCTAAATTCCCAATGACCTATCCATGTCGTTTTAGCAAGGATAATCTTCCAAAAGTGCATCGATCAATTCAAGTATTACACTAAGGAATCTTGACATGATTACTACCTAGGACAATACCTTGCTAGAGTCCTCTAATCCCATGAGGTCCATTATTGCAAATCTAGTGTCTTGCCAGTTTAGCCCATGGTTGATCCCCTCTAAGCTTAAATATCCATTATTGCAAATCTAGTGTCTTGCCAGTTTAGCCCACGGTTGATCGCCTCCAAGCTTAAATATCCATTTAGAGCATAAAGCATCACACTTCTCGTTCATTCCCTACAATCATCCAACTTCTCCGTCACAACTAGATCCCAAGCAAAAGAATGCCACTATTTCTCGATAGGAAATCAAGCATCAAATAGTCTACCCTTTTAAAACATCTTTCGAGAATGTGAAAATTGACAGGACATACACTACAAATGAAGACATAGTATAAGCAATCACCAGCCCCCCTGCAAAAGAACCTTTAACACCTTTCCTTTTGTTGAATTTGTCAATTAATTTTGCTAGGCACCATTCAAATGTGTCCTTCAAATAAACTACCAAACTAATTGTGCATCCTAAATATCTTATAACTTTCCCTTGCTTATATCATTTAAACTTAAAGTTAGATACCAACTCCGGGCATTCATTCCACCCCAACTAGATTGTTGCAGTCTTACCTTCATTGATCCACTATTGCAAACTCCAACCTTGAGAAAATTCTGAAAATTGTTCTCACTGCCCTCCAATACACTTGTATTATCATCTGCAAAAAACTAAGTACAAAAGGACGTACCATCATGCATAAGATGTACCCAACACTTTGGAAGTAATCCAACTGGCATAACAAAGGCTAAGTGATAATCGCGAACAACAAAGGAGCCACTGGGCATCCTTGCCTTACAGAGCATTGCAATCCAAAAGACTGATAATGATATCCATTTAAAGACAACTTTGCATAAGCATTTGCACTTGTGTCATGTAGCAAAAACCTTTCCAAAAACCAAGTTTATCCATTGTTGCAAGAACAAATTCTCAACTAATCCCGTCATAAGCTTTTTCAAGATCCAAGTTCAACACTATGAACCTATGGTTTTGCAAGACACCAGAAAACTCAATAGGTATTCCATTAGGCCCTAGAGTTTTCCCTTTTTCCATAGACATCACAATAGACTTTATTTTAGATGAAGTGAAGGGCCTCTGCAGCCACATTGCTTCATATGGCATCAAAACACTACAAATTTCCCAAAAAAGCCTCTAAATGACTTTTGTAATCAACAAGAAACTCAGGCTGAGAGTCCCTAAAATACTTAACAAGTGGTCAACAAACACTTGAGCAAGTTTCTAATCACCATAGACTAGATGACCTTCCTTGTCCAACACTATTGTTACACTTTCTTTAAGTTTCTTATCTCAAAAATCCTTCCCTCCTCCAACCATCTTAATCCAGAGTGAATCTTGGCAACTGCTAATCTTGTATCTCCAATGCTCCTAGAAATAGTTATACTGCATCAGCAAATGTGGCAAAGTGGGATCATTGGGCATCTCTGCAATAGCTACCAATAGACAAACGGCTATCCTTTCCTCCCTCCTCAACCTGGATTCTATTCAATGACCAAACTCTTTAGAAATCCATGTAACCTATTTAATGTAGGCATTCCACCGATCCAGTGGACTACACTGACACCCTGATTCATTTCTCCAATCAGAATGTATTACCTCATAAAAATCTTTTTGCCCAATGACACCCTGATTCCTTTCTCCAGTCAGACTGTATTTCCTCATCAAAATCTTTTTGCCTAATGAATGATGAATTGAGCTTAAAAGAAAACAGAACCCCTTGACAATAGGGGTCACTAAAGGAATCTCAACTATGACAACCAGAGGGAAATGATCAGAAGACACCATCTCCATTAGAACCCTACATTGCATCATTAGCTTCAACCACCAATTGTAGTATGTAAAATATATTTGGTCTAGCCTTGCAACTCGCCATGAATGATGATTGTGCCATGCAAATACCTTGCATGTCTTACTCTACCCCATCAACAAAAAAAACAAATTGCTCGAACTATTTCAAGACTTTGCTTCTTTACTTAACATCTGAAATCCCTTTTACGATTGATCACTCTCCTCATAAACATTGTTCTAGTCACCAAAGCAAACAACTTGTTTTCCAAGCAACACATTCTTGAGCTTATTCCAAATAAGTGCACTATTGCACAGAGCTATTAGATGCATACACTGACAAAACAAAGAAGCATGCATCTTGATATCATATCTCACATAGAATGTATTCGCCATCTTTGCCACTAATGTTGGATAGGACATAGCAACTAGTAACATGTACTAATCAACAAAGCCGTTCCTTTCTTGCTAGTCCTTGGAAAATTGCATACCATATTATAGCTCGGAAGTTGTAACTCTAACAAGCCCTCACTTCTTTGTTTTGAGCTCCTGCAATGCAAGAATTGCCAATTTTCACTTTCAAATCAACATCTTCATCACCACGTTCTTCCAGTTTGAACAAACCCCCCTAATGTTCTACATTGTAATGACTATAGACTGACCTGTAATAGATAGCTTATTCATGCTGGTGCTAATCTTGTCGTTCCATATCTTTTGCCAGAGGTGCAAAAAAATTGACGAAATTACCTCTCTGTGCTTTCCCTATGGCTGCTCTAAGAAATTCTCTTTTGGAGGACTCAGCTTTAGAAAAGGAAGCCCCTATATACCAAACACTTTACCATTAGCTTTTGGACCATCCAAAGGCACATTAGGGCATGTCTCCCCCTTTTGCCCAAACTTAGGTAACTGGTCTGTACATTGCCTTAGTGTTCATCTCCATCATTTGACCAATGTAGATTTAGAACAAAAAACTATCACATGCAAACAAACTGACAACTGGTGTGTACATTGCCTCAATGTTCATCTCCATCATTTAACCCATGTAGATTTAGAACAAAAAACTATCACATGCAAACTAACCACTAGCCCATAATAATTATAGCACTAAGTTTCGAATGCCCAATCCAATGCTCGCGATCTCGAAATTTTGTGTTGGAGATTCTTAAAATTTGACTCGTGACCTGGCAGCTGCTTAGTAAATTGCAAGATTGTTCTTGTTGAAATGCATGAAGGAGGGAAGAACTGCTCATCCAGTGACATGTGTCAAGCTTTGTGGTGTTCAGAATAGCAAGTTTTGGCAGATTGCATCTCATTATTATGCTATTAAGGCAATCATTACGTCGAAAAATTTTCTGGCGAGAGCACAAGTCCATCCCAAATTCAAAATATCGCTCACTAGCATGTTGCGTTGCAGCCCGAAAATTGCCCCTAAAATAATTTTGCAATTGGCTACACCCGATTGTGCATTGACCCTGCTCCCTTGTTCACCATGCTTTCTTTTGCCAACATTGTCCCTCTTTTATCTTCTTCTTCTTATGAGGTGGTTGTGTGGCATTGCAACCATATTATAATGCTATGTACTGTGTTCAAGCTTCGTATTCTCAAATAGTTCTCGAGAGGTATCTAGATCACTGACTTGTTTGAGATGCATGAAGCTGGCCTGTATCTAGTTGCTTTCTATGGATGCCATGTAGACATCGATGAATGAGTAGTGAGGATTTTTATGGAAGAATTTGATTGTTTTGCCCCTTTTTCCCATTGAACGTCCTCATCTCTACCCTTGTCTCTACATATGTATAGTGGCCCTATCTTGTTCATGTTTGACTTCCTTCAAAGGCTTGCATGATGGGGGAGTATTTCTTTTGAAGTGGAGCTTTGGATGGTGGCCCTATTTATGCCTCCTTCAAAGGCTTGCATGGTGGGTAGTATTCCTTTCAAGTGGAGCTCCGCTGGTGGCTCTATTTATGTCTAACCTCCTTCAAAGGCTTGCATGGCAAGGCAGTATTCCTTTCAAAGTGGAGCTTTGCTGGTGACCTTGTTTATGTCTGATCTCCTTTGAGATGCACCTCATGACACAAATGGCCAATTGTAGGGCCCAAGTTTGATAAAAAGTGCTCAATATTCTCTTTCCAAATTTTGTAATACAAGTTTTGTAATAATACAAAGACATTTCTCTTTTCTCATATTCTCTTGCCAAATAGTGAATCTACGTGTAATCAAAATTTGTCTTAAACTTGATTTTGTAGTAGAGTATGGAGAGAGAAATGTTATAGTCAAGAGTAAATGGTTGAGTTGGGCCACTATTGGGCTGCTAAGGGATTTTTAATATACTGCTTAAACACACATGATAGTCTAGTTTTTGATATAGCTAATAGATCTAAATCGTAAAATATAAGTGTCTCTATGCGATCATGAGCATGCACTAAAAGACATAAGAAGGGCCCAAAAAGTGCTCAAACAATGCCTAAAAAGTACATTCTAGTTGCCATGATGGCTAGGGTGCTAAGGGGTTTCTAATATATCTCTTGAACACACATGATAGTCTAGTTTTGATATAGTTAATAGATCTAAAACAACTTCAATCCTAAAATATGATTGTCTCTGTGTGATCATGAGCATACACTAAAAGTGCCCAAAAGTGCTAAAAAGTGCACTCCAGCCACCATAGTGGTTGGGGTGCTAAGGGATTTCTAAATATACCCCTTGAATGCACGTGACAATCTAGTTTTTGATATTAAGAGATCTTTAAAAAGCTCTTGAATCCTAAAATATGGGCATGCACTAAATGCGGTAAAAAGTGCCCAAAAAGTTCTCTAATAGTGCTAAAAAATTGGTTAAAAAAGCTCTTAAATCTTATATTATAAGTGTCTTTATGCCATCATGAGCATGCACTAAGAGAGCTTTAAATTTCTAAAATATGTCTATTGTAAGCACTAAGATAGCTCCAGGAAAATAGTGTTGATGTACTTCTCTTTGCACTAAAATAGCTACGAAATAGCTTGAATAGATCTTGAGATCTCCAAGAACTAGCATGGTGGGCAAGCATGGAAGGGTTTGTTGATTGCATAATATGCTCCCATTGGTTGAGGAGGTAGGCTAGAACTCTTATTTGGTGAGGTGACACACATGCACTGGTTGCCTAGGGATGGAAGCAGTGCCAAGAAAAAAATTTAGTGTATTTTCATCGACTGAAATCGAGCAAAACCGGCTTCGATCTCTCCAAATTTGTAGAATACTCATTAAGCTTTTGAGTAATTTAGTGTAAAATTTGGCAAGTATGTATGTTTTTGGTCTGCAAAAACCAACTTGGAAAGCGTATGTATTTCGATTGGTTGGGAAACAAGGTGAATAATATTCATTAGGCTTGCCCTAAAGGAATGTGTTGTAATTCAATCCCACAAATCATCTAATCTCAAGGTGCAATAGCTACATGACACAACACCTCCATTTCCATAATAGGTTCGAGCTGTGACAATCACGCCAAAGATGAGAATCAAAGCTTTCATTGGAGATCTACAACCATAAGTCCTTGAGCTCTCTAGAGCGACGTCTCTTATGTGTAGACCTTGCTAGCAAGTAGGGGCCTCAAAGAGCTCCTTTAAGAAGGCTCTAAAATCATGCATCCCTACAAAACCAATGCAACCAATCGTTCAAAAAAGAAAACATTCCGACAAAACCATTGAAGCCGATCGATATGGCTACAAGAAAGCTTTTGCATCAAGTCCTCAAGCACCTGTGTGGAGGAAAGTAGCTCGAATATGCGTCCTTAACTACAAATTCTTGCATTCCCAGAGCATCTCCTACACTCAAGGTCATCCAATTAAGCTCAAATCAACGCCCACAAGCTTTAGACAAAGAATCACAGTGCAAAGTCTGGTGTCACAACAACCTATCGCCTAGGTCACATGTTGTAGGTTTTGCTCCAACCTCAAATTTGTTTCTTTGATCACAAGCAAAGGCTCATAGAACTCTTGGAGTGTATGAGAAAGAGCAAGTCTATGCATTCATCTAATCTGCTCTGGTTTGCCATTCCTCTTATAAATTTAACTGATATTAGGGTGAGATGGTCACACACACGAGTACACCTAAAAAATCATTTACAGCTCCAGATGCACAAAGCCCTTTCCGTTCACTATCTTCAGCAAATTTTGATGAAGGCATAAACTAAGGAAATTTGATCTTCTTGACTAGAAAACTAGCTCTCTTAAATGTTTTTCAAGAAAAAAAGCTAGCAACTTGTTGTCATGTGAGAAGACATGAAGAATCATCAAGTGAGTCGGGAAACTTTGTTTGTAGTTCTACAATACTTTCAAAAGCAAAATCAATGTTGTGTAAGATAGTGGCTTCATTATTAATCTAGTGCAGAGTATTCTGTAAGTATCAAGCCTCCCTTTTGTAAGATCACAACTTCATTCCGCTTGCAAGGAAAGAGGAAACATGACTTTTGTGATTGAGCAATTCCTTCTCTCTCTCTCTCTCTCTCTCTCTCTCTCTCACACACACACACACACACACACACGTGCGTGCGTGTGTGCATGTGCATGCACACACTCGTTACTATCCTTACTACCTCTCTCTCTCTCTCTCTCTCTCTCTCTCTCTCTCTCTCTCTCTCTCTCTCTCTCTCTCTCTCTCTCTCTCACATCAATGCATGATCAGGTGTAGTCAAACGTGGAGCTATTTTAAGGATAGTTTTGGGGCCGCAATGCGATGCACTGGTGGGCGATATTTTGAATTTGGGGTGGGCTCGCACTCTCATTGGAATTTTTCCCGATGTAATGATTGCCTTATTGGCATAATACTGAGACACAATCAAGCAAAACTTGTTGTTTTGAACACTGCAGAGCTCAACACATATCACTACAAGAGCAGTTTTGCCCTCCTTCGCATAGTCTCTGTGCTGCATCTTTGTACGTCAACAGATGTTGAGATATCGAGCTCCACTCGTGATATGCCAGGGTGACCGTTGTGCATTTATGTCACCGACTTGTTAGCTGCAGATGCGGTTGGTACACCACCCATGAATAATACCTGGATGACAACTATCTTTATGTACTCTAGTTAGTGGCTCAGTTAGTATGCCACCTAGGTTTGAGTTTGGTTTGAGACCCACATATAGGGTTCATCTATCCCTTTTTGTATGAGAGAGAGTTTTTTTGCTTTCACAACTAAGAAGAGGAAAACTGTTTTTAGCCTCCACCTTTGTGTGTATTCCCCCATTGTGTATGTGAGAAAGCTGTAAGTGAGACTCCTTACCTCTCTCCCGCTCTCTTCACATGGTATCAGAGCTCGGTTCGTGGTAAGGAGCTCAAGGAAGCAAACCAAGTTCGTAGTGTCTTGGTAAGAGGATCAGTGTTTTCGAGTTTGGGAGCAAATCTCTACAGGTAGCACAACCGGAAAGTGCAAGAGTGCACTGTCTCAGATTGAGACGCCCTTTGTGGTGTGGTGAGAGGGTAGTATATGCTACGAGAAGAGGCGAAGCCCTCAGTGACATTATTTTTCTAATTTGAGGCTGTTTCAGGGCCCGTTTTGGTGGCAGAAGTTTTTCTGCAAGCACTCAGAAAAGTGGCCTGTTTTGGTTGTGCGACCATTGTTCTACAGGTCCGTGAAAAGTTGCCATAGAAATTGCATCATATGCCTATGCGTAGAGATATTGGGAGTGACAGTATCATTCTTATTGCCTGTTGATGCAAAATCGTCACTAGGAAGTGACTGTGTGGTCAAATACCACTTTCATCAGGTTTGCAGATTTGCCTTGTGAGGCAGAAGTTGTGTTTTTTGCAGTGACAGAATATTTTTCAGTGTTCTGTAATGGCGTCTGACTCTCTTTCACAGATTGTCACTGAAAAGCTTGACAAGAACAACTTCCAAGCATGGAAGTTTAGAATGACGAATTTCCTCATGGGAAAAGGCTATTGGGAGTTCATTATAGGAAATGAAGAAGAACTAGTTCTTCCTAATGTTCCCAATCAATAGAAAATGCAGGCATTTAAAGCCTAGCATGAGAGATCTAGAAAAGTTATGTACTGGCTGTCTATCAGTATTTCAAATTTTATGATTGTGCATATTCAAGATTCAAGCATGCCAAAGGAGGCATGGGATACTTTGGCAAAAATGTACGCACAAATATGCAAGCCAGGAGAATGCAGCTCAAGCAAGAGTTGCACAATGTGCAGAGAGAAAATATGAGCATCAATGACTACCACATGAAGGTGAAGAAGGTTGTCACAAGTGGAAGATGATGATTTAGTTTCTGTGACCTTGAATGGTCTAGGAAAGGATTATGCACAGTTCCAGACATCCATTGCCATCCATGAAAAATTTCCTAATTTTGAGGAGTTGATTGCTCTCCTAATTTCTGAAGAGTAGAGAAATGGTGGTGCATCTTCTTCAGGAGGAACTTCAAAAGAAACTATCTTCTACTCAAATGCTGGAAGAGGTAGAGGTAGAGGTAGAGCACGCCGATCTGGAGGCCATGGCAGAAATCAAAATATGCAGCAAATTCAAGAAAACCAGTCCTATGGAGGAGGACATGGTAACCTTAGAGGCAGGGGGAGCCAAAGAGGCCGTGGTGGATGGCAGAGGGGCCAAAATGTAAACATCAATGTTGAAGGCTACTATTGTGGTGAAATGGGTCATATGGCTAAAGACTGCTACAAAAAGCAAAATGACATTATGAATGGAAAATTGCAGCAAGGCAATTATGCATCCTCTAGTAGACAGGGTGATGATAGAAATGAGCATTTGTTTATGGTGCAGCACAAGACCAATTCTGGGACAAGGGCAGAAGAAAGCAATGATGTGTGGTATCTTGACTTAGGTGCATCAAACCACATGATAGGTCATGCAGAATGGATGTAGGATGCAAGGAAAATGGAAAAACTAGGATTTGTGGAGACTGGTGATGATATTGCACATCCTATTATGCAGATTGGTAAAATTCCTTTGTCTATGCAGGATGGGAAAAAGAAATACCTGTCTGATGTATTTCATGTTCCGAACATCACCAAGAACCTGGTTTTTGTTGGTCAAATGGTTGAGCAGGGCTTGCAAGTCAGATTTAATCCTCATGGATGCTTTGATGAGGATATGAAAAATAAAGGTCTCTTGATAGCAAAAGGGAAGAAGAAGGGCAGGATGTTTACGTTGGATGCCGACATGCCTGAATTGAGGGTGCAGATATTGATATCTAGCATAAACGCATTGGTCATGTTAATGTATAGCGACTTAAATTAATGTAGGCCGAAAATATTGTTGCAGGATTGCCCAAGTTCAAGGTTGCAGAAATGCATAAGATATGTGAAGCCTATCAATTTGGAAAACAGGCAAGGAAACCATTTCCTAGACATGTTCAAGAGTGTAAGAGGCCATTGGAATTAATCCACTCTGATGTGTGGACTACTAAAGCTGCATCTATTGGACGCTGTCATTATTTTGTCACTTTTATTGATGAGTACATCAGAAAAGTTTGGGTGTATTTTATGTAAAAGAAAAGTGAAGTGCTTGGGCATTTCAAAGCTTTTAAAGCTATGGTTGAAAAAGAAACAGGCTTGCAAATAAAATGCCTAAGGTCAGATGGAGGGGGAGAGTACCTCTCAAATGAGTTTGCAAGGTTCCTACAGGAGCATGGCATAAAGCAGCAATATTCATGCAGTCATACCCCATAGCAAAATAGTCTTGCAGAAAGGAAAAACAGGCATATTGGAGAGGTATCTTGTGCCATGCTCAACGAAAAAGACCTGCCAGATTTTTATTGGGCTGCAGCAGTTGCTACAGCAATCTACATAATGAACAGGACTCCCACTGCAGCAATACATGGTATGACTCCAAAGGAGAGGTATACTGGTAGGAAACCAGATATTTCTCATTTGAAAGTTTTTGGTTGCATTGCCTATGTTCATGTGCCAGATGAGTTGAGATCCAAGTTGGATCCAAAAGCTGAGAAGTGCATCTTTATTGGTTATTCTCTGTAGCAGAAAGGGTATAGATGCTATAATTCTTCTACTCGTAAGTTTACAGTAAGCAAAGATGTTTTTGATGAGATCAGTAGCTGGAATAAACCAGTAAATGTGGTTGATGATGTAGATGCACAAAATGGTAATGCTCCACATATTTCATAGCAGCAATCACAAAATATTAGTGGACCTATAGTGTCCTCCAGCAGTGGTTCACATACTTCACCATGGACAGGCACATTGAGATCAGGAGAATCTCCTCAAAGCAATGCAGATAGTGGTATGTAGGTATCACGAAAAGGAAAAGAGAAAGTAGATCAACCCATGGTTGATGTGAATGCAGGTCACTCTTATGTGGATGGTGAATCCAGTGGCTCAGAATATAGCATTGATGATGAGTTGGGTATTCCTTCTATTGTTACACCTGGAGTAAGGAAGACCAGGGATGTTTTAAGAGCACCTGGTAGTGAGCCTATTTTGTGCAGATCTATCAGAGTCAAGTATCCTGTGGATAGGCTGAAATATGATGGATTTACAGCCATTCACTATGCCTATATGGTCAAAGTGATACAAGAACTAGAACCCACTTCTTTTGAGCAAGCCATGGGAAAAGAAAAATGGGAGAAAGCCATGGATGAAGAAATGGATGCCTTGGAAGCAAATGCTACATGGGAATTGGTGCCTTTGCCTAAACACAAGAATGCAATTGGCTGCAAGTGGGTCTATAAGGTGAAGCACAATGCAGATGGTTTTGTAAGTAGATACAAGGCAAGATTAGTTGTCAAGGGGTATCCACAGACATATGGCATTGATTATGAAGAAACATTCAGTCCAGTTGCAAGGATGGAAACTGTAAGAGCAGTCATTACTATGGCTGCATCGAAGGGACGGTCTTTACATCAGATGGATGTAAAGAATGCCTTCTTGCATGGTGATTTGCAAGAAGAGGTCTATATGGAGCAGCCACCAGGTTATGTGCATGCTGTTCATCTTGAGTTTGTTTGCAGGTTGAAGAAAGCCTTGTATGGCTTGAAGCAAGCACCCAAAGCATGGTCTGATAAGATAGGATAGTATCTTGTCACTATTGGCTTTCAGATTTCCATGGCAGATTTTCTCACTTTATGTGAGAAAAACAGAGAAAGGTATTATGTTGCTTATCATTTATGTTGATGATTTAATCATCACAGGTGATAGTGATGAAGATATCCTTCATGTGAAAATGCTATTGAATCACAAGTGGGATATGGCTCTTGCAGAGGCAGTATGGATTGGACATGCTGTCCAAATATGGGATGATAGGCTGTAAGCCTATTTCAGTTCCTTTAGAGCAGAATGTGAAGCTGAGTGCAAACGCAGCTGACATTCTGGAAGATCCTACTATGTACAAATGCATAGTAGGAAGTTTGATTTATATGACTATTACCAGGCCAGATTTGAGCTATGCTGTTGGGTTGGTAAGTCAGTTTATGCAGGCTCCAAGGAAACCGCATTCGGATGCGGCTAGACGCATACTGAGGTATGTGAAGTCCACATTGCAGTATGGACTATTTTATGAGACTGGGGTTCAAATACAGTTGCATGGATACACTGATGTTGATTGGGCTAGTAGTATTTCTGATAGATGATCTACCAGTGGATATGTGTTTTCTTTTGGGAGTGCTGCAGTCACTTGGAGCAGCAAGAAATAGCCTACGGTTGCCTTGTCGAGCATAGAGGCTGAATATAGGGATGTAGCAATGGCTACATGTGAGGCAGCTTGGTTTCATAAGCTGCTTTATGATATGCATCAGTCTGTAGATGGGCCAGTTGTCATTTATTGTGACAACAGGAGCAGTATACACTTGGCAAATAACCCAATCTATAATGCTAGAACAAAGCACATTGAGGTGCATTACCACTATGTGCGGGAGGAGGTTCTAGTAGGCTTTATTGATCTAGTTTATGTCAACACAGAGGATGAGGTAGATGACATATTCACGAAGGCATTGGGTGCAAAGAAGCTACGCAAGCTCAGAGACCTACTTGGCTTGCAGGAATTGGGATTGAGCTCGAGGGGGAGTGTTGAGATATCGAGCTCCACTCATGATATGCCAAGATGACCGTTGTGCATTTATGTCACCGACTTGTTAGCTGCAGATGCGGTTGGTACACCACCCATGAATAATAGCTGGATGACAGCTATCTTTATGTACTCTAGTTAGTGGCTCAGTTAGTATGCCACCTAGGTTAGTTGAGTTTGGTTTGAGACCCACATATAGGGTTCATCTATTCCTTTTTGTATGAGAGAGTTTTTTGGCTTTCACAACTAAGAAGAGGAAAACTGTTTCCAGCCTCCACCTTTGTGTGTATTCCCCCATTGTGTATGTGAGAAAGCTGCAAGTGAGACTCCTTACCTCTCTCCCACTCTCTTCACAATAGACTGTGTCCTATCATCTACCCACAGCATGCCACCTATCATCTGCCCGTAGCATCTGCCCGTAGCTTGCAACCTGTCATCTAGCCACAGCTCGCCACCTATCATCTACGCGCAACTCTCATGCGCTCATCTAGATTCGTGACCACCGCGCTAACGTTGGCTTGGTATGATCAGCACACTATTTCCTTGTGCAACGACCATGTTGGTTCTATTTTAGTGGGGGTTGCACTTAATCTTAAACCAAGAAAAATATATTTCTTTCCTACCACCATGCTGGTTCTTACGCTGGTGCTTGGAACTATTTCAATGCTTCTTGCATTTAATCCTAAAATCAAGGAGAATCATGTATTTTCTTGTGCAACCACCATGCTGGTTCTATTTTAGTGGGGGTTTCAGTTTATCCTAAACTAACAAAAATGTATTTCCTTCAACCACCGCACTGGTTCTTGGAACTATTTTGGTGCTCCTTGCAGTTCTGGAGCAAAAATTGAACAAAAGAGATTACATTTATAAAAACTTAGTAATTGTTGAGAGCCTTAGAGCACAAAAGATTACATCCGGCAAGGATAACCACTCATCCATTGCTGAATGGAACCACTAATCCATTGCTGAGTGGTTATGAGCCTCGTTGAACAAAAGTTGCAAAGAGGATATTCGTACAATTGAGTATTTTTTATTATTGATAGACCACTGTACATTATCATATTCACAGAGGCTAGCCCTTTGTTTTTAAGTTAATCCTAAATGAAGGAAAATGTGTTTCCTTTTGTGTAATCATTGCACTAGTTGCACTTAATCTTAAAACCAAGGAAAATGTATTTCCATGTGCAACCCCTGCGCTGATTCTATTTTAGTGTGGGTTGTAGTTAATCCTAAACCAACGAAAATGTATTTCCTTGCATCCACCACACTGGTTCTTGGAACTATTTTAGTGCTACTTGTAGTTAATCCTAAAACCAAGAAATCGAATGACAGCAAAGTGTTCGGGGCCATGGTTAGATACACTCTTATAGTTAGTAATAAGCCACCTTAAATTAATCAAAATTCAAGCCATTGTGGTGACTGGAGGCCTGGTGGTGCCATCCAAAATGATCATGAGCGATCTTCTCCATCAAAATAATCATGAGCCATGAGAGATCTCATGCACCGCGGTGACTGATAATTTTAACTGCACTTAAAATAAGGGCTTGTAATTTTAACTGTACTGAAAATAAAGGATTGCAATTTTAACTACACTAAAAATAATCGCATGCATACAAGCCCAGCATGCAATCACATGCCACCGTGGTGATTGGTAATTAAATGCACTAGGATGTCTAATCCACAATCCAAGTTGCCCACGTCGCAGTCGCATGCAAGCCCGGCATGCGACCACATCATGAGATCACATGCCACCATGGTGACTGGTAATTAATTGCACTATGGACAGGTAAGATTTTGGGCAATCTTAGATCGTATGCAAGCCCCGTGCTGCTGTCCAAATAGTCATGAAGGAGTTGCCATGCCAATGACTGGTAATTAAGTGAAGGAAGGAGCCACTACAGTGGTTGCTAATTAAGGAGCCCTTACTAGATCGCATACAAGCTCGGTACAAAAATAGATGTTGCGGAAAAAGACGTATGGTTTATCCAACTCAAACAACCACCGCGGTGGACTCCACTATTCCATTTCAATCACTTGCCCAACTTGCCCATGTCGTAGATGCATTCAATGTAGCATGCAAGCTCGGTGGTGCCGTCCAAATAATCATGGAAGGAGCCACCATGCCACATGCAAGCCAGGTCCAAATAATCATGGAAGGAGCCATTGTGGTGGATGCTAATTAAGGAGCCCTTACTAGATCACATGCAAGCCCAGTACAAAAATAGACGTGGCAGAAAAAGACTTATGGTTTAGCCGACTCAGACAACCACTATGGTGGCCTCCACTATTCCCAACTTGCCCAACTTGTCCAACTTGCACACCTTGCCCACGTCACAGATGCATTCAATATAGCATGCAAGCTTGGTGGTGCTATCCAAATAATCATGAAGGAGCTGCCATGCCACATGCAAGCCAAGTCTACATTATCATGGAAGGAGCCACTGCGGTGGATGCTAATTAAGGATCCCTTACTAGATTGCATGCAAGCTCGGTACAAAAATAGATGTGGCAAAAAATGACTTATGATTTAGCTGACTTAGACAACCATCGCAGTGGCCCTTGCATGAGGAAGTCCACTGCGATGGTCCTCACTCTACTTAAAGCCTCTACTATTCCACTTCATTCACCATTTCTGACTCCTTTCACTATTTTGTTTTCACTGTTTCGTCTAATTACTCCTTTTGACTCCCTTCACCGTTACTCTCGACCTTTCTCTATTGCTCTCACTCATTTCCTACAACTTCTATCCCCTCTCACAATCTGTTACTCTTGACCTTTCTATGTTGCACTAACTCATTTCCTGTAACTTCTATCCCCTCTCACAATGGATCCCCTCCCAAACATTTCCATCTCCTCCATCTCTACACAATCTGAGAACGTCTCACACAATCTTTCCTCCCCCAGTCTTGAAGAGCTCCTCCCCTAATCTTCAAATCGTGACATATGAGAGCTCCTTACACAGTCTTTGAAAGCCCGATTCGGATACTCTCTCCAACTGCACCAAGTTGGTAGATGACATGAACGTGAAGGATGGATACATTGTCTATCAAAGTCAAAAGATTAACATCAGTGAAAGCATGAGTAAAAAGGTGCTAGGCATTCCTAGAGGTCATTTGCAAGAATAATTCTTAGAGAAGCCATGGAAGAGATTAGATATTTTAGATAAATAACCAAATGCTCATATTAGTCTAGATGGTGGAGTCAAGGTTTCGAGCTTGCTAGTTGATGTTCAGGATGTGTTGAAATAGACAAGGAAGTACTTTCCTAATATGAGAGGAACCATGAAGTTCTGACAAGTTCAAGCAGCAGTGAAGCAATTGAGTGGATGTCAATCTCTTTCTCAAAGGTGATCTCCAAGAGCATGATGACGAACCTGAGGAATTTCAAGGATGGCAAATCTAGTGTGTCATCTCAGTCAGTTAGAGATGCTATGCACCTGATGGGGAGTTGCCTCAAATCATTTGTTGAGTAATACAATAGGAAGTTGGATTTTCTACAAGATGAAGCCACCAATGTAGCAAAGACAGCGCAACATGAGAGAATGCTCAGGGAGGGTGTAGAAGCTAAGGTGGAGGAGGCATAAGTGAAGGCCTCACAAGCACAAGAGCAAGTTGAGGCCATTGAAAAAATGGCCGACATGGAAAGGCATAGAAGAGAAGAAGTAGAGAAGTGCATCAAGCTACTGCATCAGCAACTTGATGATGTTAGAATGGATGGGAACAAAGAGGAGCAAGAGCTAGAAGGGATGAAAAAAGTTCTTGAAGATTAGTGAGCCAACAAGGAGGCTCTTTACCAATGGCTCTGCAAAATGTAGAATGCATGAACATAGATAAAGACGAAATGATAGAGCAATTGAAAAGAAAGAATGCAAAAACCAAAGCATTGATGCAGGATTTGCGAGAGAGCCTCAAGTCAAGGAAGGATGCAGATTGGGCAGAGAATTGGGCAGAGAGCAGCCATGGTGGAGGAGACAAAGAGAGAGTGCAATTTTGGCAAGATTTGTACAATTTCTTGAAATTAGATTACACTAGGGCTCTGCACGAGCTTACCACGGCTCTTGAAATGTTTGAGAAGCACTCCTTTGTCCCAACTGAAACCCAACATAGAGTGGATTTTTTGCAAGACAACTACAAAGAAGCTGCTACACAATTTCATGAGGTTCAAAAGCAGCTAATAGAATTAGATAGAGCTGCTGCAGCAAGTGAACATCGAGTAGAAGTGCTTGAGGATAACGTTTTCACCCTTAGGGTGAGGCAGGAGGAGGGAGTAAGAAATCAAGAAACAACTCAATAATGCACAGGTCAGCAGACTGTGGTATTGATACCCGCAATAGTTAAAGCAGATGACTATCCTCTTGAGATGCGGCAAGGTAAGATGTGCTTGGTCTATCGTTTGCACATCATAGATGAGTGCATGATCCAATGGCCCCAGTGTGGCCATCCTCTGCATGTGTTTTTCTTTAAGGTGTTTGTGGATGCAAAGTCCATCTGTAGAGGACCCTATGGTTGATTTGATTGTGGTTTGCCACTACCCACATTGTGGAAACATCAATTGTGCATGCCTACTGCATCTATCCATGTCGAGAGATGAGATGCGGCAAAAAGAAAGGACTTTGAAGGAAAGAACCATCCCCCTGAAAGAGGGGAGCCTGAAGGGAAGAAGTGCAAGCTCGAGCCTCTGGAAGAAGGGCCGATCCCCCACTAGGGCTGATCCTCCCATCAGGGAGTGCATGTAGCCCAAAGAACTCAAAGTGACCTAATTCAAAGAGCTCAAAGGGACCTAATGAAGGGAGCTCAAAGCAGAAATGAACCAACCCCTTGAAGGAAAGGAAACAGAGGGGCCCATCCTCCAAGAAACCGAATGATGTACCTAAAAGGCCTCCAATATGACTGGATGTAGCTAAAAGACCTCAATGTATGAGATGCATTTGTTCAATTATTAATTGACTAGATGTAGCTACTATAAAAAGACCTCAATGTATGAGATGTATCTGTTCAATTATTAATGAAACCACTCTTTATATAATTACTGCTAGAGTTGTGGAATGTTTGCAACCATTCCAATACAAGTTTCCTTTTGGGATTTACTGTAAAAACCAAGTGCAGTGGTTGTAAAACAAGAGCGGTTGGTGATTTACTGTTTGGGATTTACATAAAACAAGTGTAGTGGTTGTAAAACAAGTGCAGTGGGTTTGGGATTTATCCACTTTTCCAGGAAAAATGGAATACAAATATTTTTCTTAGAAAGCATTTTCTTGTATTGTCTTAGTTGTCCTCTACTCTAGGACACCCCATGATATCCTCATGCGTGTCTAAATCCATTTTGAAGACACTCTTGCCCTTCTTTTGTGTAGGCATAGCTTGTAACTGGAACTTAATAGCTCTTACTAGATGAGAGTACACAAATGTTTGCAGACTCTTATGTAACAGCTCGTAATTGTGGCCTCTCTTGGATGTTTTTTGATATCAGATAGGCTCCAAATACTACGTCCCACTTCTCATAGCTTGTTCCCCAATGATCCTTAAATGCTTCCTCAACCTTCTGCTTGGGCTTGATACACTGCAACACAAGATATGGGTCATCTTTCTTGTTCTCCCCAGAGTCAACAACAATTGCAAAGTTATCCCCTGTTCCAGATAGTTAGTGAGGTCATCAAAAGACTCCCCAAACTATGGCAAGTCACTGTTTGTCTCTTCATTATTTGTCACTCTATCTTCACATAAAGGGAAAACTTGAACTATCTCCCATCTCTTCACAATTGCAATGTCCTCACAATTGTCATGATCCCTTGTGATGCGCGTAATGTGAAAACAAGAAAGTTTTCTTGTTTGGACCACGTGGTTGTTTGAAAAGCCCCATATGTTGTGCAAACAATGAGTTCCTTTAATGGCTTGCCAATCGTGTCTATTTCTCCTTTGTACTTCATTCACTTTCACTTCATGGAACACTCCTTGCATGACACTATTCCTGAGGATTTGTTTACTGTATGTTGATTGTGCCCTTGTGGAGAGTTTGTTGTGAGCCATGTTACAGCATCTCATGGGCATCATTGAGCTTTTCTTGAGGGCATGTTAGTTGGTAGAGCTTACTTAATAACAACACCACATCCATCATGTTCCTCCTTGCCATGTCTAGACCCAAAGAGATTCCAGGTCATTTTTACATCGGTCAGGGATTTAAACCTTGAGACAAAGTAGAATCCACAAGCTGATTTAAACTGAGAGGAAGCACCATCTGACCACACCCAATGTTGTTTTATATTTTCTTGCACACGGGGATCATCATTTTTTAGCCATTCCCAATGCAATAGAAAAGCATGCAGCACAGATAAGGTGTCATGTTCCCTATCATATGAAATGTAGAAATGGTATGTGTGTTGCACTGATATGGACTCCAAGTCAACCAAGCAAATTGGCATCGGTCATATAAGAACCAAGTAAATGATTGTACGTGATATGCACTAGAATTGATATCTTCTTGTTGTACCAGTAAGCACTTTGTATCTCATCTTGTTCTTGAAATGAGTAATTTTTTGCAAAATCTATGATAGAGACAATAGTGTCATGGGGAAAATTAGCAAGGCACTTCTTGAATTGCATATATTGCCAATTGGCTATGAAATTGTGAAGGGCATATTTTGGGATGGATTGAGCCAAGTGATCTACAAGATCCCTCAGCTTGAGTGCTCTTATATGATAGTAGCCATCTCTTTTTCTCCAATCCTTCAATGTTAACATTTTCAAATATCCTCCATTTTAGAGCAACAGGGTTGTCTCCCCTCATTTCATTTGGGTAGACATCAAATTGCATTCTTCTTCTACTTCAGACTACAATTCTTGCATGTGTAACGAATGCATTCAATGCGGTGCCACTAAGAGTCTCCCTTTGGACAGACCACTGGCTCCCACAGAGACCTTAGGCTACCAAACTTGGTCTCCCTCACAACACATGATGAGGATCTGTGTGGCCTACAGACTGCACATTCATCTACGCAACATGGGCATCTATTTCCTTGGAGCAATACTCCAACACGACCAGATCTCAAGTCATTCAAAGCTTGCCCGGCTAGGTCAAATTTGGTCTGCGTGTTTTACAACAATACACATTCTTGTCTTTGAGTTTCCAGACGTACCAGGGCTTACAATTCTCAAAGCTCCTTTGCCCAATTGAAAGGTCAAGGTTTTGAGCCATAAACTTCATATACAACTCCGTCGGCTCACCCAACATGTGGGAAATAAAATTTCGTTAAAACAAACACTATGTTTTTTGCACTAGTATGAGGACCAAACAAACACAAATCTACTTAAACTAATCAAGCTACTAGAAAGCAAAATGATTTCACTACTACAAAACAAAACAATTTCAACCACTGGGCTTGTTTAGGACAGATACATAATTCTGTAAGAAAATAATACAACGTCTATGCTCAACAGATAACAGGATCTCGTACGCAAGAGAGAAAACAAGATAGTATGGAGAATCGAAAATTTTGATTACTGTAGAACTGATACAATAGATGGCACTGCCTCCCAACCGTGCACTCCTATGAAAGAAGCTTCGATGTGTTGAGAGATATGGTGCCATGAGCACATAGATTAAAGGGCTAAGGTATGGTATAGGAAAGAATTAAAGTAGCCACCCTAGGATGTGGACTACATGATGTGGAGATGTGGATTGAGGATATCCACAAGGAGAGATGTGGATGAGAGGATCCCACATGTGTTGACTATTCTAAAGGCTCTCTCTATATAAGAAGCCTATCATGTATTGTTGAGAATATACATTGCAAGAGATATAGATTTGCTACCTCCCTCTCATGTCTTATTTAGTGTGCTTTGAACCTCCTTAGTTCTTCTGCTACTCTTGTGTGCACTAGGCTAAGTACGATCTGCACTTTGTCATGGTATCAGAGCAGGTTTAGCTAAGTTTAGATTAATTTTAGGTTCTTCAAAGTCTTGAGAGATTTCCGTTGAGAGATTTGTCTTCTCCTTAGAAAGAGGTTTAGGTCCATCAACTCAGATCCTTAGAAAGAGGTTTAGAAAGATAGCCCACATCAACTCAGATCTTTGAAGCAATCTTCTCCAACCTCACTTACTTTAGCTTCTCGGCTCTACTTCTTCTCGTGGTCATGTCGTCCACACCTCTCTAGCAACCGACCATAGTGCCTTCCATCTGCGAGTCTATGTCCTACAAAGCAGTAAGAGCGGCTCTTGATAGCCAGCAACCTCTAGCATCGAGCTCCTGCCAGCAACCATCACCTCATCTCTCCCGTGTCTCCAAGTTATGTGTGCGCCTCTCCAATTGCACTCAGCTTCAGTGCAGAACAGTTGCACCTCTCCAAATTTGACTCCATCTCCTACGATCTTTAGCAGCAGTTGTCTCTGTATGGTAACATCAACGAGGATCTCTATTTGCAGCAACTCAAGTATTTTCAAAGATCCAGCACCAAGACCACTGACGCGGCTCCATAGCAATGAGGCTCAAGCCTTCCAGACCGTATCAACCTGAGCGTCTCCCTCTAATCAAGCCAGCAGACAATGCCCACGCTCCGTAGTCAGCCACAGCGACAAACGACCATCAGTCGACGGCTTTCCTCAGCGACTCCAACTGTGCATCCACGCCGGGCAACAAGCTCCTACGAGGCTACATCTCCAGCCGCCTCCATCAACGATGCTCTCTGCAACACCTACAATGACAACGCCAGCGACCCGACTCTCATGGGCTCTTGTAACACCTCTCCAGCCAATCAAAGTAGCTCCTGACTGCACTCCTGACTGCACATTGCCTTAACGGCCGCCTCCATCTCCTACATCTGCTAACGCGCGCCCACGAATAGGACTGCACTAGAGCAGTCGCTCCAAAAGCAAAAGCACCTACCACAAAGTCTTCCAGGCTTCTTTCTGTCCTTCTAGCGACCCGCGCATATCTTCTTGGCTCTACACCTCCACCATAGACGTCGCGACGCCTCCACGCCATCGACGTTTTTGAGCTTCTCCAAGGTCTCAGACCTTAGGAAAAGCCATGTGGCAGATAGTATCTAACCAAGATTAGGTGAAGATAACTCGGGGTTTAAAAGCTAGGTCAGCTTCTTGACACGTGGCAGAGAAGACGGTGTGTTCAACTGTGGTTAAGTTCATAGTTAGGTTCAGTTTAGGTGGACCATGGCAAAGTCAATGTAACCATGGGTTAACCTATTTGGGTTTAAAGATTGCCACATGGCACAATGCCACCTAAGCACAGAGTCCCTTGTAAGCACAGTTTGGAATTCAGCATATGAATCCCTGTGCCACATCATCAAGGCCCCCCCCCTCTCCTTCATAAAAACTTCGACAAGGCGTAATTTCCAATCCAGGAAGAATTTGGACACGCTCCAAAAAGGAAAAATGATCGTTTTTTCAAGCTCTATGCGTAAATCAAGTCAAAATCATTGTATGCAATTAGACACTGCCAATATTGAAAGAAATCAATTGGTAAGACCTTTGCAACAAATGACAAATCAAAGCATGAATGCACACATAATTGTCATAAGCATGCCAAAAGCACAAGTGCATGAGATGACCATAGCAGAAAGCATGGCATCCACACATAAAGCATCAAGGCACATGGAAGAACAAAGCATCATGCAACCAGCTACGTCAAGCAAAGAAGCAAACGCCATCGTCATCAAGCCATGAGCCAAAAGGTGACATCAATGGAATGTATTGAGAAACAAATACCTTGCCAACCTTGCCTATCTTTTGTAAATCAAACCTGACCACCTAAGAGTAGCTATGAAAGCACCCAGGGGAGGTATTGACATGTAAACCACACTTGACCACCTTAAGTAGCAATGCATGCACTAAGGGGAGGTGATGGATTTGTAACTCACATCTGACCACCTTTCAGTAGCCAAAGGATCATGGCACCAAGGGGAGGTGTTGAGAGATATGGTGCCATGAGCACATAGATTAAAGGGCTAAGGTATGGTATAGGAAAGAATTAAAGTAGCCACCCTAGGATGTGGACTACATGATGTGGAGATGTGGATTGAGGATATCCACAAGGAGAGATGTGGATGAGAGGATCCCACATGTGTTGACTATTCTAAAGGCTCTCTCTATATAAGAAGCCTATCATGTATTGTTGAGAATATACATTGCAAGAGATATAGATTTGCTACCTCCCTCTCATGTCTTATTTAGTGTGCTTTGAACCTCCTTAGTTCTTCTGCTACTCTTGTGTGCACTAGGCTAAGTACGATGATCTGCACTTTGTCACGATGTTGTACTGGAAATAGTAGAAGACGGAGGCTGGATGCTAAGGAATCAGGGTTGCTATAGCCAGTGATGAAATGGGCTTCACAAGCTTGCTCTTATATAGCCACCAGTCGTAGTCAGTTAGGCTCAATTGGGTGACAGACCCAGTCCGCCCAAAACGGTCGATTGGGGGTCGGTCCCAAAATAGGCCACTAACCATACGATAGAACCGGTGTGCAAAACAAAGAAATTGACCTATGGTCACCGTTCGGCCCCCATCCGGGATCATCTGAGGCTTCGAACGGGCCTCGCAACTCGAGAGTGGGCTGCCCCGAGAAGTGCTCCATCTACCCTCAGTGCAGTCAGTCATGGGATGCCTTCCCGCACTTGCATGTAGCCTAGTTGGCGGTGTGCCAACTCTATCCGAAGCCCTCCAACCATTAGGCCACACATGGCCCCCATCTGGTGTCCAAACTAGGACCTACCGGATAACCAAGCTACTCAAATGCCTTCTCCTCATATGGGGGGCTTACAAGTAGAGTTAGCTGGTTCCCGCATAGTTACATGAGAGTGGAGCATTGATATCTAACAAATTGGTCTCTAACCTATACCAGCTCGGTGTTCTGACCACTGGGCTGGTTTAGGACAATTACACTACTAATTAAACTAATCAAGCTACTAGAAAATAAAATAATTAAACAACTAAACGACAATCACATTAACCAATCACATTTAATCAGCTAAATTATATATTGTTTTTCCAACCACCGTGCTAGTTTTGGACGATCACAATCCAAGCAAACAAAACAAACATCGGGCTAGTCATTAATTATTTTGATTGCGAGATATATTTTTGTTTATTTTTTATTCAACCACACTGGTTCAGGACAATCACATGACTCCTGTTTGACCTGAACCAACTTGGTGATATATTGCATGATGTTCCAACCACCAGGCTAGTTCAGGACAATCACACAAGTCCAAGGCAGCCTAGTTTAGGAATTGACTGGTATATGACCCGAACCAGAGTCCAGAAATTAAACTTAAATAATTTAACTACTAGGACTAGGAAACACAACAATTTCAACCAACCACCGGGCTAGTCATTAATTATTTTTGTTTGTGTAATATATTTCGATTTCAACCATGCTGGTTTAGGACAATCACATAAATCCTATTTGACCTGATCTAGCTCGGTGATATTTCCATATTGTTCCAACCACTGGGCTAGTTTAGGACAATCACATCAAGTCCAAGCCATTCTAATCTAAAAATTTAATTGTATATGACCTGAACTAGCCCAAAAATCAAACTTAACTAATATTCAACTACTAGGAAACACAACAATTCAACCACCATGCTGGTCATCAATCAAACAATAACAATATATTGTTGTTTCTTTCCGTTGCAAAATATATTGATGTTCCAACCACCGGGCTGGTTTAGGGCAATGACATTAAGTCCAAGCCAGCCCAATTTAAAAATTCAAAAATTGAACTATTCCAAAACTCTGATCATAGACAACCACTGGGTTGGTGAAATATATTGTTGTTCAAAAAACACATTAAGTTCAAGCCAACCCAGTTTAGAAATTAAGTTAAATAATTAAACTATTCCAAACAACCACCGGGCTGGTTTAGGCAACCACTGACCTGCATTGTATCAAGCATGTGTATGATGTGCTCATCCCACTACTTGCGTCCCGTCCACTTTTTGCAGATGTCTTTCTTATTTGGAGAAACTCTTGTATTCTCATGCCAGAATATTGTCACTCGATCAATAACTTTTGCACTTAGGATGTCTCTCCTTTTCTTACATAATATTGAAGCTGAAAGACTTCTCTGATCGGCGGGGCAATCCTGCATTGCTTTCGCTCTGCGTTCAACTGCTAGAGCCATGTTGGCCCTTTTGATTGACAACATCTTCGACATTCTGCACCCAAGCCATTTCTCCTTCATTTTAGAGGATACCAGCATGATAGCTAATGTTGCCCTCTTTGTAGCTAGTTGATCTAAGATGTGCACGCCTTTCACTTTCTATAGGCCATTTCTCAGGTTAGAGAGCATCATCTCTTGGGTGTGCATCTCCCGAGGTATTGGTAGGGTTGTCACTCTACAAATTCTAGGGTGCAGGCTAAATCTTGTGAAGACTCGAGACTAGTATTTACCTGAATGGCATGATGTTGTTGCTTGGAATGCTCCCACCAAATGTGGGACCATAGATCATGTTCTTTGCTTGGATGGCAATGATCAAATGCATGTATCTTCAACTGCTTTCTACTACTACTGTGCAAGGAATCTTCTTTCTTCTCGTTGTTTCTCCCTCCACAAACGTTGCAAAAGTGTCTCATGTTGCCGTTTCGATAACGTGCCATTTCTTTCCTCGCCCTGTAATCTATTCCTTGTGCCTTGACCAAGATTTTAAGCTTTCCTATCTTCTATCCTTTGTTTGGTTCTGTTGCAAGCCATGACAAGTTGCATCTCGCCATCGACGGCATGGAGACAATCAATGAAATGCCACCAGATAGAGACTAGCTAGCTTGTGAGGCGACCAAAGAATAGAAGATAACTTACCCGAGTAAGAAGAAAATGCTAAACCAAAAGAACGAGGTGACATCGAGCTAACTCTGCACGGCATAGGTTACAAGGTGGCAAGAGGAGAATGTACTTTGCAAGGTGGTAGGAGCAGGAGGCAATTTAATATTCAAAGATTTGCAGGGCAGGAGGTGAAAATTTTTGAAAGTGCACGAGGATAGCAAAATTTTCAAGTGTCATGATTTCTCTCCTCCGATGGTACATGTCAATAGAATTGGATGTACCAGTTGCCCTCAAGCAAGTGCAATGTGGCCCAAATTGCTTCAAAATTCAAATAGGCCAAAGGGCATGCTATCGCGTTTGATGCTGTATATTATGAAATGCAAGGATCTTTGGCATGCTTATGAGCCATATAGCAAGCAAGTGCATGGACGAAGAACCAATATAAAATTATAAATAGTCTTTGGTTTATTAAAAGATCTTTGCACATGCTCAAATTACAATTTTTGATCCGTTTTAGTTTTTAACAAATCAAGAAAAAGTTATGGAGTGTGTCCTCGAATGGGTGTGTAGAATTTTAGGACAACAAGACCACCATGCAGTAGTCCCACTAGTTTGGATTCCAAATTTTCAATCTGTTTTAGTTTTTAACAAATCAAGAAAAAGTTATGGAGCGTGTCCTTGAATGTGGGTGTGTAGAATTTTAGGACAATATTGAAGGCCCCTTAAAACATACCTACGGTTCTCAATTTGGTGTGTCCTTGGGTTGAGAGAAGCTCACGTAGTGTACTTTTGAATGATTTCTTGGTTGCATGTATGTGCAAAATAAAATTTTGATGCTTTTGAATAAATTGTTATATCCTATACTACAGGATGCATGCTTCACATGCAACATAGCACTTGTAATGCTTTAACAATCTCATTCCAAATATTTATTCCATAATTATTTGGTCTCATGTTAAAAAATTGAAAGGTGTACAACAACTTGAAGACAAAGTTTGTCGAATTTCGTTGAGCAATGCATAAGTTATGGGTCAGGCAAGATACCTATATACAAAAAATGCCCTGAACCTCACAAAAAATTGCTATGCCCCGTTGAGATATCAAGCTCCACTCGTGATATGCTAGGGTGACCGTTGTGCATTTATGTCACCGACTTGTTAGCTGTAGATGCGGTTGGTACACCGCCCATGAATAATAGGTGGATGATAGCTATATTTATACACTCTAGTTAGTGGCTCTATTAGTATGCCACCTTAGTTAGTTGAGTTTGGTTTGAGACCCACATATAGGGTTCACCTATTCTTTTGTACTCAGAGTTCTTTTGGCTTTCACAAGTAAGAAGAGGAAAATTGTTTTCAGCCTCCACCTTTGTGTATATTCCCCCATTGTGTATGTGAGAAAGCTGCAAGTGAGACTCCTTCCTTTTCTCCCACTCTTTTCACATGGTATCAGAGCTCAGTTCGTGGTAAGGAGCTCAAGAAAGCAAACCAAGTTCGCGGTGTCCTAGTAAGAGAATCAGTGTTGCTCTCCTTTTTTTCGAGTTTAGGAGCAAATCTCTACAGGTAGCACAGCCAAAAAGATCAAGAGTGCACCAGATTAGGACGCCCTTCGCGGTATGGCAACAAGGCAATATATGCTATGGGAGTAGGCGAAGCCCTTGGTGAAATTATTTTTTTGATTCGAGGCCATTTCGAGGCCCGTTTTGGTGGCGGAAGTTTTTTGCAAGCACTTGGGAAAGTGCACTATGTTTGCTGTGTGACCACTGTTCTACAGGTTGGTGAAAAGTTATCGCAGAAATTACATCATATGCCTGTGTGCAGAGATATTGGGAGTGACAGAATCATTCTTATTGCCTGTTGATACATAATCGTCACTAGGAAGTGACTGTGTGGTCAAATACCACTCTCGTCACTTTTGCAGATTTGCCCTTGTGAGACAGAAGTTGTGTTTTTTTGCAGTGACAGAATATTTTGCAGTGTTTTGTAATGGCGTCTAATGCTTTCACAAATTGTCACTGAAAAGCTTGACAAGAACAACTTCCAAGCATGGAAGTTTAGAATGACGAATTTCCTTAAGGGAAAAGGCTATTAGGAGTTCATTATAGAAAATGAAGAAGAACTAGTTCTTCCTAATGTTCCCAATCAACAGGAGTTGCAGGCATTTAAAGGCTGGCATGAGAGAGCCAGAAAAGTTATGTACTGGCTGTCTATCAGTATTTTAGATTCTATGATTGTGCATATTCAGGGTGCAAGCATGCCGAAGGAGACGTGGGATACTTTGACAAAAATGTATAGCACAAATACGCAAGCCAGGAAAATGCAGCTCAAGCAGGTGTTGCATAATGTGCAGAGAGAAAATATGAGCATCAATGACTGCCACATGAAGGCAAAGAAGATTGCAGATGCACTTGCTTCTATTACGTCACCAGTGGAAGATGATAATTTAGTCTCTGTGACCTTGAATGGTATAGGAAAGGATTATGCACAATTTTGGACATCCATTGCTATCCGTGAGAATTTTCCTGATTTTGAGGAGTTGATTGCTCTTCTAATTTTTGAAGAGCAGAGAAATGGTGGTGCATCTTCTTTAGGAGGAACTTCAAAAGAAGCTGTCTTCTACTCAAATGCTAGAAGAGGTAGAGGCAAAGGTAGAGTAGGCCGATTTGGAGGCCGTGGCCAAAATCGGAATATGCAACAAATTCAAGAAAACCACTCCTATGGAGGAGGATGTGGTAACTTTAGAGGTAGGGGGAGCCAAAGAGGTTGTGGTGGATGGCAAAGAGGCCAAAATGCAAACAACAATGTTGAATGCTACTACTGTGGTAAAATGGGTCATATGGTTAAAGACTGCTATAAAAAGTAGAATGACATCATGACTAGAAAATTGCAGCAAGGAAATTATGCATCCTCTAGTAGACAGGGTGATGACAGAAATAAGCATCTGTTTATGGTGCAGCACATGACCAATTTTGTGACAAGTGTAGAAGAAAGCAATGATGTCTGGTATGTTGACTCAGATGTGTCAAACCACATGACAGGTCATGTAGAATGGATGCAAGATGAAAGGAAAATGGAAAGACTAGGATTTGTGGATACTGGTGATGATACTGCACATCCTATTGTGCAGATTGGTAAAATTCCTTTGTCTATGTAGGATGGAAAAAAGAAATACCTGTCTGATGTATTTCATGTCCCGAATATCACCAAGAACCTGGTTTCTGTTGGTCAAATGGTTGAGTAGGGCTTGCAGATCAGATTTAATCCTCATGGATGCTTTGTTGAGGATATGAAAAATAAAGATCACTTGATAGCAAAAGGGAAGAAGAAGGGCATGATGTTTACATTGGATGCGGACATGCCTGAATTGAGTGCAGGCATGTTTGCACAGGGAACCAGTGTAGTTGCAGATATTGATATCTAGCATAAATGCATTGGTTATGTTAATGTATAGCGACTTAAATTAATGCAGGCCTAAAATAGTTTTGCAGTATTACCTAAGTTCAAGGTTGCAGAAATGCATAAGGTATGTGAAGCCTGTCAATTTGGAAAACAGATAAGGAAACCATTTCCTAGACATGTTCAAGAGAGTAATACTACAAGGCATAGGCCCTTTTTCGACAAAAATACCGATATTTTTTACACTTTTTTTTTTTTAAACGGGCACAAAGGTCATTATTTATGTAGTTATAAGCGTCGAAAAAGAACAATCGCTATATAAGCGTTGCTATATATCGACGCTAATAATCGTCGCTATATAGCGACACTAGTAAACGTCGCTATATAGCGACTCTAGTAAACGTCGCTATATAGCGACGATTAACAGAACTTTAAAAAAAGCATTAGTGGGGATAAACACGGCCATAGCAAGCCCTATTTAGCCCCACTAAAGTTTTTTTTTAGTAATTACCAAAAAAAGTTTTTTATTACAAAATTTCCCTTGCAAAAAGGGTGATACAAAATCGCTCAAATGAACCGATCGAGCAACAGAAGCATATACATATCGAAGATATACCACATTGTTTGTTACAAAATTACCCTTTCGAAAAGAGTGATACAAAATCGCTCAAACGAGCCGATATACAAAAGAATATACATGGCGAAGTATATGCAAACTACTACTACTACTACTACTACTTATTCGAATCGTCATCGTCCTCCTCGTCCTTGTCTTGCTGGTCTAATCCTTGGCCCTCGTGAGCTGTGCCTGATCCCTAGCCCTCGTGAGCTACGCCTGATCCCTCGCCCTCATCATCACTCGCCTTCGGTGATGGGACGCTCGAGCTTTGACTCTAAGAGTGAAACCATATTAATTGGAAATTAGATTGGAACTTAAAGAATAAAACAATCTAAAAAGTGAGATTACAAGTAGGAGTAGACTTATACCGTGCGAGCAGCCACCTTAGCCCAATCGACTGTCGCTCCCATTGCCTCCTGCTCAATAAACCATGGCTTTGTTCCTATCCGAAACACGCGTCGCGTCTCTACATCTGTACGAACCCGACCCATCGTAGCTTGCTGTGGACCCAATTTACGAGAGTTAGATAAAGTACATGTAATATGTAGTAAAACAAATAGGACAATACATTAAATGAGAAGAAGTAGACTTACCACGGTTGCCTTGAACACCAACCATCTGCCTGCACCAAAGTGCGAAGTACCTACGGCATCCAGCCGTCTCCTCGCAACCCTCCTCTGACCCTCGAATATTTCGGGATGGTCCTTGTTCTGCTTCTTGAAAAATTTTCAATCAGCTTTGTCTGCCCAGCTGGGTTTAGCCCTCCCCTTTGCGATGGAAGTGCGCAAGGTTAATCTACAATGCTTCAAGACCAAACCCATGCGCTCTCGCATGTAATTCTCATTGAACTCCCAATTTGGGGGGTTAAGGTATTTTTCTTTTAATTCATCGATGACTGCCTGCTTCTTTTGGTCATCTTGATACCGCTAATCAGTAGCAATGCTGCTCTTGAAGTGATGGCTCATCAACCACCTCATGGTGGCCATCACTGCTTTGCCCTTTTTATCTTCTATTATCTCTCCAGCAACCATGATTTGATAGAATAGGTCCTCAACTGGGTAAGGAGGACCATGGTAGTGGCAGAGTCAGAGCGAGTGGTGTTTGTGCGAGCGCTTTCGGAGCGAGGAGCAGCCGTGGGAGTAGGAGAGGGCAAGGGACCTGACTGGTACTGGGTCTCGGGACCAAGTGGAGACCTGTAAGGATATGAGTAGTGTGCTGACTCATCTACATCTCTCGAGTTAGCACAACATAAGCGACCCCTCCTACTCTTCCTTCCCTTACGATGGGCATGCCCAAGTGATGATCCCTCAAACGAAGGGGCAAGAGGGGGCGGCTGGGCAGTAGGTCCAGCCGTCGGTGTAGGAGAGGGAATTGCTGAGGTCCTCTGGGATAGCAGAGAGAAGAATCTTCCTGCCTCCTCATCGGTCCTATGTGCCACAAACTCATCGAGACTCGCGACAAAGCCATGGGCTGCTAGCAAAGGAGTTCCCCAAGGGGTAGTTACAGTGCTACGTTGGAGAGGAGTCAGGCCAGGGGTAGTCGCAGGGGTAGGCCCCTGAGGTGTCGCCTGAGGGGAATCAAAATCCTCTGGAGAATAGAGATCATGATATCTCCTCCTATGAGGGTTTTCGTACTCGTCGGACGTACGACGTGATCCCATGTCTAACGTAAACACAAACACGAAAATAAAAAATAAAAAATAAGAGAATACATTGAGAAAACATATGAGAATACATTGAGAAAGCTTATGCTTATGCTTATGCTTATGCTTATGCATAAGCATATGAGCTTATGCTCATGCATAAGCATAAGCATAGGCATAGGCATAGACATATACTTATGAAAAGAAGAGAAAAAGAGATGAAAAATAGGAGAACAAGAAGGAGAAGGACAAGGACATGCATAGGTATAGGCATAGGCATAGGCATATGCTTATGAAAAGAAGAGAAAAAGAGAGGCAAAAAGAAGAGAAAGAAAGGAGAAGGATATGCATAGGCATATGCTTATGAAAAGAAGAGAAAAAGAGAGGAAAAAAGAAGAGAAAGAAAGGAGAAAGATATGCATAGGCATAGGCATAGGCATAGGCATATGCTTATGAAAAGAAGAGAAAAAGTAAGGAAAAAAGAAGAGAAGGAGAAGGAGAGAGGAAAAGAGGAGAAGGAGACATATGCTTATTCTTATGCATGAGCATATGAGCATAAAAGAAAAAGAGAGAAACTTAAGCATAGGCAAATACATATGCTTATGAAAAGAGATCAAAAGAGAGGAAACAGGGGGAGAAAGAGAGGAAAAGAGGAGAAGGAGACATATGTTCATGCATAAGCATAAGCATAAGAGAAGGAAGAGGAAAAAAGAGCATAAGCATAAGAGGAAAGAAAGGAAAGGATATGCTTATTCTTATGCATGACCATATGAGCATAAAAGAAAAAGAGAGAAAGCTTAAGCATAGGCAAATACATATGCTTATGAAAAGACATTGAAAGAGGGGAAAAAGGAGCAGAAAGAGAGAGGAAAAGAGGAGAAAGAGACATATGCTCATGCATAAGCATAAGCATAAGAAAAGGAAGAGGAAAAAATAGCATAAGCATAAGAGGAAAGGAAGGAAAGGATATGCTTATTCTTATGCATGAGCATATGAGCATAAAAGAAAAAGAGAGAAAGCTTAAGCATTGGCAAATACATATGCTTATAAAAAGAGATCGAAAGAGGGGGAAGAGGGGGAGAAAGAGAGAGGAAAAGAGGAGAAGGAGACATATGCTCATGCATAAGCATAAGCATAAGAGAGGAAGAGGAAAAAAGAGCATAAGCATAAGAGAAAAGGAAGGAAAGGATATGCTTATTCTTATGCATGAGCATATGAGCATAAAAGAAAAAGAGAGAAAGCTTAAGCATAGGCAAATACATATGCTTATGAAAAGAGATCCAAAGAGGGGAAAGAGGGAGAGAAAAAAAACTCCAGTCACAAGAACCTTGTCGGCAGTGACAACGCCTACAAATCCTCTCTTAGTGAGAGCATGGCATATCTGAGATGTGGAAGCCTTGGCTATTATCGTGGTTACGATGGCAGACACACTGCTACGGCATATTTAGATGGCGAACACTTCTTTTGAGGTCTGGTTGACTTTGAGCGATATGGAATACATCACCACGATGAAGGTGGTGTGGGATCAACTGGCGGCAGTTGGGAGCTCGACCAGGATGGCAAGACTATTGCTAGGAATGCTTCCTTGAAGCTACTGGAGTTTGGTGACTATGATGACTTCGACTACTGCTGCAGCAAGAAGCTTGGGAAAATAAGTACGATGGTACGAACAAGGATGACAAGGCCGTGATAGCTCAGGACAAGAGCAAAGGCAAGGGCAAAGGCAAGCCCAAAACTAATGATGGAGGGGACTCTTCAGAAAAAGACAAGAAGAAGAAGAGAAAGAAAGAGAAGAAGTGTTTCTACTGCGATGAACGAGGACATTTTGTGAAAGATTGTAAAAAGAAGAAGGCTGATCAGAAGAAGAAGCTTGCCAGCTAAGAGTCAGAGGATTCAGCTCAAGTGCCAATAGGGGAACTTTTCTTGGTGGCCACTCCGTGCGATGCTGAGATAAGATACATGGACTCTGGTGTTACTGTCAGGATGTCAAACATCGAGGAATGTAGAAGAAGAGTCGGGATCCTTTGTGAAGGTGATGGACAGCAAGGAGTGCCTGGAATCATCTGGGTGCTTGGCTGGTGTTGCTGAAGCAGAGGGGGGTTTTCGACAGGACTTGAAGACTCAGAGTCAGACGGTGACTATGACTTAGAAAGGGACTACAGGCAGATCAGGGTGCTGACAAGGGGCTACAGCAGGGTGCAGACATGGCAGGGGAGCTCAGAAGCTTAGTCAGGCACTAAAGAAGGCTGGTGGGGCTGGTTGGAACCAGCTAACCAGGCCATCATGTGGGCAGATAAAGGGCTGGGCCGTAGCATGGAAGTGTGGGCCAAGGGCCATGGTTTTGAGAGCCCCAGAGGGGGCAGTTTTGTGAGCAACAGAGTCGGCCATCAGGTCGGCTGAAGCAGGACCTCAAAGGGTCGGTTTTGGGGCAGGGGTCAGCCAATATCCCCCTCCCTGGTCGGTATTTTGGCAGGCCTTGGGGCCTATAAAAGGGAGGCTTTGGAGCCTCATTAAGCATCACCTAGAGCAGCCTTCCAAGGAGCAGCAAGGAGCAGCAGATCAGCGTCATCTGGGCCTCATCCTGGAGGAGAGAAGAGAGCTGGAGAGCTGCCGACTAAGCTTGAAGGAGGTGCCCACCTAGGCTGAGGTTCGAGACAGCAAGGTGGAGGGATCGTTTGGACAGAAAGTCCACATTTGCTCAGTGGAGCACACGGGCTCATAGATCTAGAGGTGCTAGGCATTTACAGGAGAACCTTTTGGTATTGTATCTTGTCCAATTTGTGGACGGACAGAAATATAAAGTGTTGCTTCTATATTTGTCTCTGAGCACAATCTATTTGCTAGTCTGCACACACACATGAATGATGAGAATTACACACACTTGGTGAACCATTGAGTTCATAGTGAAACACTTCTGCTAGTAATTCCTGGGCTAACTATCAGTCTTCCACAGGCGGGATACCCTTTGTGTGAGAGTTCACTTTACTAACACATAGACAGGACCACTATCTATTCAGGAGCAGTTTCTGCCCACTCGAAGATTTCTTGGCACACCCTGATCAGCAATGCATGGCCATCTCCCTTCTTGAGTCCCAGCAACATAGAGATCAGCTCTTGTGAGCGCAAAGGAGAGCACAGGAGGGACCAGTAGAGCCGAGTCACAAGACAATGACATATTTTTTCTAAAGTGACAAGAGCCAGGAGGGGAAGCAGGGGACAAGATGTAGTAGAGACCACAGAGCATGACTCGACAAACCTGACCTCGGTTGAACAATCACATGAGGACCATAGACATCTCCTCTCTTCTATTTGACGTGGGGAGATATACCATTGGAGCAATGGTAGCACTTGTCAGAGGGCGAGCTACCTCTTTGAGATTGCCCGGACAGGTTGCTCGTCTGAGCACCAGCAGCATTTGATTACTGGTTTCCTTCCTTGACGATGCCAGCCCACTCCAGATCCAAAGCCACTGTCAGACGAGCTCATCTTGTCTATCCTCAGCCGACGGGTGGAGTTGGTTCCACAGATAACATGCACATGTCCCTTCACTCGGATGGATAGTTGATTAGGTGGCCGATGGCCAGCGATGTATCTCTGTCCTTTGCTTTAGGGTTCTCTCTGTTGCAGCAACAGCATGACGTGTTTATTTTCTTGTATCAAGCTTCAGCCTTGGGCTTGGGTGCCCGTTTTTTGGACCCACCCCTTAGCTTTCATTGGAACTCAGTCTTATAAACCCTTCGTGTTTTTGTAGGTTTAATAAACTTTATTTCTCTCTCTCTCAAGTGTGTGAACATTTCTTGGTCAATATTTACTTCTGTTGTTTGTGCATGTGTGCATAGTGATATTTCTTACATTAATGTATCCCTGTATGCTTAACATGGGCATTCCTTATTGTCATGGATTTTCAAAGTTGGGTAGCTCAACCGTCTTTAAGGTTCTGATCAAGTGATCATATGCTGTCCCCAGGAAATGTGACTCCAGGACTCTACGAAGAAGATTGTGAATTTGCTGACCCAGCAGGGTCTTTTAAAAGCCTAAAGCGTTTCAAGAATAATTGTAGCAATTTTGGCTCTTTGCTGGAGAAGTCAGATGTCAAGCTTACCAAATCCGAAGAGTTCAAGGTCAGTCAAGGTTGGATATCCATGTTTTTTCTTTTTCTGTTAAGGGTATTGATGTTGAAGGTCATCAGTTATTCATGTATTTAGATGTTTAGTGTTCGAAAGTTCAAAGCCATGCTTGTCTTTGTCTGGCTTATGTTGTCGTCGCATTTATTGCTTCACAGGATAAGTTGGTTGCATACTGGCGGTTTAGCTGTGTTCTGCAGTGAGTCTAAATTATTTATGGCAAATCTGTAGAAATTTTAGCCTCTCAACTTCTGGTCTTTGTCCTTGCAGCAACTGGCTGCACTGAATACTACTTTAAACCAGAATCAGGGAAAATATGCCGGTAAGGATTTTAATGATGACGAAGTGTTCTCTGAAATGATAATATTTGCTTATCTTTCGCTAGATCTTCTCTCTCTAACATATTGTTTCTGCAGGCATGTGGAGAATTGGGATGTCCCCAAGATGGCTCTGTTGGGCCAGGTCTTTAAGCCCAACCCTAGTTTGAGGCGCTAGGGTGGATTTGGCATAAATTGAGGTTGGGGCAGAAATTCGTTTTGTGGTGCTTGATTTTCTGCAGTAATATTTTGTTCATGGAGGTGCTTGTCCTGTTTGGAAACAGCTCACGCATCCACCTGCTAGAAGATTTTGTTTGGACTGACCTACTACTATTATTTATTACAACTGACAGTTTGCATTGCATGTCTACTCTGGTGCTCTCTATGATTGTCATTTTGTAAGAAAATAGAATTAAGACTGCTTCACAACTGTGTGTGGCTTATTTTTCAGCATTGAAATATGGATACGTGATGTATTTTAATAGCTTCGAGCTGAAGTTTTGGGTGAGATGGAAGGTACCATTTTGTCCCTAATACTGGTATTTTGGAGCGATATGTTCTGCAAACATGGTCTGTGATTTAGATTTGTGAGTAGTAGGAAATGACATCTTGGTCCTTTCTTGCCAAAGAGGAACAAAGTGGAATAGACATAATATGGACAGAAGAGCAGAAGCAGAGAAAGAAGTGTGGGCATGGGCGGGTGTGAGGGGTAGGGGCAGAAGAGACAGGCATTAAGTAGATGCCCAGTGCATCAAGCTGAGGTTGTAATGCTAGGGTGGAAAGAAGAAGAAATGATAGAGAAAGAAGCGGCAGTTGACGTTGGGAAGGGGGTATACATCAAGGAGTAGCAGGGGAGCCTCCCCTCCCCCCCTGTTTCCCTTCCTCCCCCCCCTTTCTCCCCTTCCCCTCCCCTAAAAACAACAGCAATAACAGCACGCACACACGAACGAATGTGAGGGAGTCCAACCCTCCTCGTTTTGGTGGTCTATGGTGGACCATCTTCATTCATGGACTAATTATGGACTAGTGTTGAGAAGTTTGAGAAATTCCATGTGATTTTCTCGTCGAGGGAGTTTTTGGGGTAGTTAGACTAATTATGCATACAGGTTTCATCGTTCTGGACCCAGCCTTGGGTGTAAGTTCACGGATTATTCAGATTTGAAGATATAGAGGACAAGATGGCAAACTTAAATAGACCCATAGGGTTTCTAACTATTGATGCACAAGGCAGCTTTGCATAGTAAAGAAATTATTGGACCCAAATAAAGTAGAAATTGGAATTTTTGCATTTGTATTGCCCTCTCCCGAATGTAGTACACATCCCATTGGTAGAAGAAACAAAAAAAGGAAAGGATGAGGTAATACATTGTGTCTAGAAGGACCCAATTTTTTTCCCTTGCAAATGTAAGGGGTCACGTTCCTATTTATTTTGAAGGAGTTGGATGCGAAGTGTTAGTAGTTATTGTAAACGAAGACCTCGAAAATAGATTAAATACAAGGTTGCTACTTGCATTAGCACACAAATAATTTTATGCTTATGACTATGATAGTGTGGAAATTGGTGTGACATTCAATAATAAAATAATGCAATAAAATAAATCTAGCAGCTATATCAAGTGTTTTTAAATTCCAAATTGTGTGTTATTTAGAGCTCCAACAAGTGTCTACTATGCTCATGCTCATTTCATCTATCCCATATAACTTATTGAACAATTCATCATCTCTCTCTCTCTCTCTCTCTCTCTCTCTCTCTCTCTCTCTCTCTCTATATATATATATATATATATATATATATATATATCTGTGTATGTATGTATGTATGTATATCTCGCAGTCATGTCAGGATCTTTTTGATTCCAAAATGTGTTAGTTACGACGAGAGTTTACTATACTCCTCTTCATTTGGTCTCTCCCTTACATATATTTGAACATTTCATCTCTCTCTCTCTCTCTCTCTCTCTCTCTCTCTCTCTCTCTCTCTCTCTCTCTCTCTCCAAAAGAGGTAGAAGCTTAAGTTCAATTCAATGCACACCCCAGGTTGGGCTGAATCCCTAGTCCAAACTTGGGGGTTAGTTATAGCATTGGGGTAATCATATTTATTTAGGCCAACATGGTGGCCCTGATGATGAAGTCGTTTGTTACCTCAAGCAAGCTCTCATACTCAACCATTGCAGCATTATCAACATCGATACCCACTCTCCCTATGAGAAGACTTCTTTGAGATAGAGAAACATCTCAGACCTGCAAGAGCAAGTTTATTATTTGCAACAAGAAAGTAGAGAGCTCAAGCTTCATGTTGCAACCCTTGGGAGAACAATGCAAAATATGGAGAATAGTGGAAAGCAAGTAATTATTGCAGAAGTCATACACCAACGTAATGCATCCCCACCGGCATCAATACTTGTCTCCATGATTAAGGATTAGTCACCAATCAAGTGAGTTCAATCAAACAAGAAATGGCTACTAATGCCAAGCAACAAAGTCAATAGAGCATACCTTTATGTAGAAGTAAAAGAGTAGTAAACCTTATAGGGAGGGTCTCCCGTCATTTAGTTTTGTTCTCAATTAAGGGTCTCAATTTTATTTTTCCTTTTGGCTCAGTAATCAAATAGTAAATAGTCTCTTCAAGAAAAGAGGGGGGTGGGTGAGGGGGGGGGGTTTATTTGCACCTAATCTCGCCTCATTCTCACACATAGACATAGCAAAGAACATGAGTCTCGTGTGTCTGCATTTTTCTCATTAGAAGATAACATGCTAGAAAGAGAGAGAGGGAGAGAGAGAGAGGGAGGGAGGGAGTTAGTCATCTTGCCTATTACAATGAATAAAGTTTCAAAGTTGGCATGTTATCTTCTTGCTTATCATACCCTATGATGATGCTAGTCTATGTAACCACATCGTGTATTACACAAGTAAACAAGGCATCCAACAGCGTGGATGTAAATGATGACATCAAAAAACTCACCATCATCATGCATGGGTAGCTCAAGCACTCACTCCATAGGAGTTGTAATAGGCTAACAATTCTAAAATTTGAACCGCTTAAGTAGTCTCGGAATGTACTTGGACTACAGCAAACCAATGCCCTTGTCATCTCGTATAAGTTGAATGTCCAAGCAATAGGGTAGCAACCCCGAATCAAACATGTCAAATGTCTTTTGCAATTTAATCTTAAAATCTTCATTTTTGTAGCATTAGTACCCATGAGCAACATATCATCAACATATAGGACCACATGATGAAATCACCCCTTTCTTTCTTGAATAAAGGGTGCTTTCATTTTGGATTGTTATGCATACCTTGTCTAGTCAAAAAGACACCGATCTTTTCATATCAAGCTCTAGGAGTGTGCTCCAATCCATACAAGGCTTTCATTAACCTTCACATTGGTCTGCTCCAAGGGGTTGACTTTGTATCAAGTGCTAAGAGTGTGCTTCCATCCATATAAGGCTTTCTTTAACCTACAACTTGGTCTACTCCAAGGGGTCCGATCATGGATCTAGACAATCCACCATTGGTAAATGTTTCTTTATCAGTAATTCATGAATTTCACGGCTGAGCAAGAAACAATCCAATGTGGCAACCTCATCTTATGAAGCTAGGTACAAGGTGTCTTTCATGTAACTATAGTTGAATGTGTTTAGATCAAAAGATTGATGGCAAAGCTTCATGGTTGTTTGCAGCCATCTATTCCTATACTCACCGATAGCTATAGTGCTATTGTAGTGGCACAAATCCAATGTTTCATGCATGTACAAACACATTGCGATCCATTATCAGTATGTCAAAGAGATTTTACATGCAAGAGAAATTAGTTTGACCTATTGTCCAACACATCAAAACGTTGCAAATCTTTTCACTAAGGCTATCTCTAGAGAAAATTTTAAAGCCTTTCACAAAGCGTTGGGCTTGCTTCCACTTGGTGATCTAGAGCACTCCTTTTACACCAAAACATTGTCATTGCAAGGGGTATTAGAAAAAATGTATTATTAAGGCAACATCCAATGTATTTAGGTTTTCCCCCCTAATTGTAGTCTAAGGTTAAGTTAGTTTTAATGTGTGGTTCAACCTATTGGGGTGCGACTTTAGAGTTTTGTCATGTTGGGGGACACAAGTGCTCTTATTCTTTATCGTGCAATCTTGATTTCAGATTGCTTCCTCCATCTCCATGGCGTCCAAGCTCCCATTTTGTTCACATCTTTGTGCATGCTTGCATACAAATTCAAAGCATATGTGTTGTGCTGTCTATTTGCTCAAAGTATCCAAGGATCATGGTATTCCATGTAATGACATTTAATGAGAACATTTGAGTGAGATGATGTAGCAAGACATTTGAGCATCCTCCATACTCCCACATTTTTCGTACATACTCACCAAGGTGGTTCTCGTGAATATATAGGAATCAAGTCCACACTGCACGTCATATTCTTGGTATGCGCATCATGCGTGACCGGAGTAGGAAACTCCTTTGACTTTGACAGAAGGAGTATGTTACAAAAGTATTGCAGCGTTTCAATATGGAGGGGGGGAAGGCAGTGAGTACTCCCTTGCCTCCATATACGGAGTCAAGAAAATAGTCCCAAATCAGATGAGGAGAGAGCCATGATGGCCAAGGTTCCTTATGCATTAGTGGTTGGGAGTCTTATGTATGCTATGATAGCTACTAGACCGGACATTGCATTGGTAGTGGGAGTTGTTAGCCGGTATATGGCTAATCCAGGAAAGAGGCATTGGGAGGCAGTTAAGTGCATCATGAGGTATATGAAGGGTACCAAGGAGATGTGCATCTGCTTTGGTAAAGGAGAGATGCGTGTACTTGGCTACACAGATTCAGACTATGCAAGGCTTGTTGGATAGCAGGAGATCCACTTCTAGTTATGTGTTCATCTTTGCAGGTGGTGCAGTGTCATGGATGTCTTGCACACAGAAGTGTGTTACTCTATCTACCACCATAGAGGCTGTGTATGTTACAGCCACTGAGGGTTGCAAAGAGGCTATATGGCTTGATCAGCTAGTAGAAAATTTGGAGATTCATACAGGTGTACTGACATTGCATAGTGATTCCATGAGTACAAAGATCAAACACATTGAGTTCATGTACCATTTCATCGGGGAGGTACTTGAGGACAAGCGCATAGAGCTTGTCAAGGTTCATACAGATGATAATCCTATAGATATGCTGACAAAGAGTCTACCTAGTCAGTGGTTTGAGTATTGTCGTGTATTGATGGGCATATGATAGTATGCTCAGTGGGTTGTTCTCCCTTAAAGGCACATTGACCTTTAAGTGGGACGTTGTGGGGGTTAAAGGCTAGTGTGCCTTTACCTTGGCTATGTACAATACTCAAACACATATATAAATGAATTATAAAGAAGATTAGGGTGTATTGCACCCACCAAAAACTTGTGTGGCTCTGTGGTTCTCTCTCACTCTCTTCCGTTTTTCTTCCATTTTGAGAGCACTCTTAGCGAGGAGGGTACTACTCAAATAGCGATCCAAGAAGAACTTAAGGTTGAAAGCCCAGAAGATGAATCCCAAGGGAATCCTGAAATCTCTAACATTTTAGGAGCGAGAAGATTGGATTCGACACGGATCAATCGTCGACTTCCATTTGATCTCTCTCGCACAAAGGCGCTGACAAAGGTTTCAAAATATTTCGAGAATACAAACAAAGATCGGATGAAAGATCTGAGCAAGTGACTGGATTATCAGACAAGGAATCCAAATCCGAAAAGTACCGAAGAGTTCGATAGTGACTTGAAAACTGAATCAAAGAAAAAGAGAAAACGCAAGAAGAAGAAGGAAGCAAACGACACTAATAGCGTAGCAACCGCCTCAAACCAATGCAGTACTGATACAGGAATTACCGAATGTCGTGAGGAGGGGAACCTCCGATCACAAGAAGAATTGTCATCATGACGTGCACGAATTGTGTGATTGTTTGGGGTGCATTTTAATTGAAACCATACCGGAAAAATCACTGGGGGTAGAAGTTCTCGCAGTCACCAAGTCAAAAGGATCTGTGCGAGACAAAAATCAAACTAAGAAAGAGGCCAAGAAGAGAGGATTGCACTGGAAGGACCAAGAAGAGGTGCAGATAGCAGGATTGAAGGAAATCCATAAAGCACAAGTTAAACAACCAAAGGCCAGTGTTTGGCAACTGATAGATCCATAAGGACGGAATAGTCCGATAAGTCTGAAAAAGGATCTGATAGATAGTCTGGGAGAAGTCTGAAAAAGAGTCCGAGACTCAATCCGAGAGGAAGTTTGACAAAAAGTCTAACAAATAGTCTACCAAAAAGTTCGAGCCCGAGGGAGGAGTCAATAGTCACGACCAAAGCCAAGAGGCAAGTGACCAAAGTCAAGATGGCAGATCAGCCAACGACAACAACTCCAAGAAATTAGTAGATCATAATTCAAGTTATGTCATTCAAAGTGAATTTTGTGGTGTTGCAGATGGGGAAGGAAGACTTCTCATACCCAATATTATTGGGTAGACCATGATTCAAAATAGCAAAGGTCAAGCAAGATTGGGGTGCCTCAAAGATTACAGTCTGCAGCAGCAAAAAAAAGAAACTCCGACTAGACGTGGTTCCCAAGGTGGTACTGGCAAAAGAAAGCCGACCATTGATTGCACAGTGTGTTAACATGCTGTCCGAAATGGATGATGATGAGGAACAAGTATTTCTAGATGCCAACCCATCTATCATACTTCTGTTTGAAGTTAATGTGGGGCGAATTGCGCAAAATTATTCCAGTAAAGATGTAACAACATATCGAATCTCGATAGTGAAAGCGTCGGAAGTCCGGGACCACAACTGAACTAAAATGCAGCCAATCCGAAAAATGGAGGTTGACAAAGAAGAGGATTTTTCTCAACAAATATGGAACGAGGATGTTGTCCAAAAAGTAGATGCTTATGAAGAACAGCTTAAGAAAACATCAAAAGTGAAAGAAGATGATTTGGAAGAATTAAAATTGGGCACGGCAGAAAAGCCGCAAATAGTAAAATTGAGTGTGCATGCAAAAGGCAATTTCAGGAACGAGCTGATGTAGCTGTTGATAGAGTTCAAGGATATCTTTGAGTGGGAGTATATAGATATGAAGGGTGTTGACCCGAGTTTGTGTGTCCAGAATTAACCTGAAGAAGGATGCAATTCTGATTATGAAGCAGAGGTATAGAATGAATCCAAAGTATGCAAAATTAGTGAAAGAAGAGATAGATAATTTTTTACTAAAGTGGGCTTTATATATCCAGTGGAAAAAGTAACATGGCTTCCCCAATAGTGATTGTTCCAAAGAAAAATGGCAAGTTGCGAGTTTGTGTGGACTATAGGAAATTGAATTCAGCTATTGTTACCAACCCATTCCTATTGCCATTCTATGATTCTATGCTAGATGCAGGGGGGTTTCCATTTTCCGAGCAAAAAACCCCGAGCGATGACGTCTTCATTTTTTACTGGGATGACACCAACCATATGTCAGCTATAGCGGTGGTCACATGCTCGTTCACCCTACCTTGGAGAGCAGACAAAAGGTAGGAGGGGTTAAAATATATAGGCTCAAGTCATTTTTGGGGAGCAAAAAAATCCAAATTATTTCAAGGAATATGTAAGTAAATATAAAATACTAATAAATAGATATAGATATAAATATACCTTTATATAATATACATATATAATGTCCAAGTGGTGACTTATTTTATCACTTTCAAAAATCCTTTCTTTTCCTTTCACCATTGGTTGGATCATGAAATTTTGAGCAAATATCCTCTTTATAGTTCCTCAGGATGACCTGAGAAAATAATATAATACTTTTTTAATAGACCCTCTAAGTGTATTTTTCCAGAGGAATATGGTTTGAAGAGCTTGCCCCCCAACCCTATTCTGCCAGCGGAATACCCTTGGAGAGCCTACGCAGAAGGGGTCACAACTTTTGCTTGTTATCTCAGATTGAGGAGCTGTAAAAAGAAAAAATGTTCAAAATTTCATGATCTATGCAATGGTAGGCTTAAAATTATACTTTTGATAGTTATAAAAGATAAAAAGTAAAAATTTCAAGATGTATATGAGAGTTACACCTTCTCCCTAATTCATATTATGGTAGGAAGGAGTTCAATAGAGACCACATTTCCTTAAAAGTACTTAGGTTTGGAGAATTGGGAATATTTTAAAAATTCATTCCTTGCCTTCCCATATTTGATAATGTATTAGAGATTAATTTATGATCGATTATAATGGCCTCAAGTATGAGGTTTCCAATTTCTTTTTCCTACTCATCCAAGGAATATGGTATACATTGTTATACGAGAGCTTCAAATATGGGATTGCTAAAGATTAGGGAAACTCTTTTAAATTGATTTAATAACCATAATCCTCAAAAGAGAGTATGGTAGGGAGGTATTTATAGCAGTCTCTAAAGTCTATTTGTTCATATATAGATGATGTTCTCTAAAATGAGGGTTATAATGAAAAATAAGTAAGTACATGGTTCCATAAATGAGAAATTAAGAAAGAATTGTATATTCCTTTAAGAAATATACAAGCATGGTCGGTGTCAAAAATTATCACTTGGACTTTTCTGCTCATAGGTTTTTGCTCGAAAAGTGTGCACATCCATAGATGCAGTTGTGAGCCATGAGGTGTACAATTTTTTGGATGGCTTGAGCGGGTATAATCAAATCAGAATGGCCGAGGAGGATAAATACAAGATAGCATTTGTGACAAAGTGGGGTGTGTTTGCAAGTAATGTCATGAATTTTGGCCTGAAAAATGCTCCACCCACATTTCAGGGATGGATTCAGAAGGTGTTTGCTCCATATCTCACAACTTTTATGAGGGTGTTTTGGCAAGGAAATTGAGCACATCAAACACCTTCGACTTTGTTTTGGGAAATATAGGGAATCATATCTGAGTCTTAATTTGATGAAATGCGTATTTGCAGTTCGACGTGGTGTCCTTCTTGGACATATCATCTCAGATGAAGGAATGGCAATTGATCCAAGAAAGATTGAGGCAATTGAGGAGGCAAACTCCCCACGAAATTCTAAAGAAATCATGCGATTCATTGGGCAAGTGAAGTGGCACAATAGATTTTTGAGGTATCTTTCCTATGTATGCCAACCTCTATTTAAGCTAGTCAAGAATGATGAAAAATTCCTCTAGAGGGAGGAGCAGGAGAGATCATTTTAGTTGTTTAAAAAAATGTTAGTGGTAACACCAATCGTTATCCCACCGGACTAGAACCGGGATTTTCATGTTTTTGTGGATGCATCAGACATTGCAATTGGCGCAATGTTGATGTAGACTATATAGAAGGGATGGCTCCAACCAATTTATTATGCCAGCCATACTCTCTCTTCAGCTGAACGTAACTATTCAATTATGGAAAGGGAAGGTTTCGGCATGATATATGCTTTGCAAAAATTTAGACATTATCTTTTGGGCAATGTTGTGATTTTCATGTCGACTACCAAGCACTGTTGTATTGGGTGAATTTAAGCTGCAACCATCGGGAAGGATTGCCAGATGGACACGCCTCTTGTAATAATTCAATTACCGAATAGTGCATACACCAGGAAGGCAACATCTTATCATGGATTACCTCAGTCGGCTGAAATCCGTCAGAGAACATCCAGGACAGGGAATTTCGAATGATCTACCTGATGGACCTTTGTTCTAGATCGAACCCATTAGGGGCACAGATTGGTATTTACAAATGCTACAGTTTTTTATGGATGGTGTATTCCCAAAAAATCTAACAAGGGATCAAAGGCGTAGGCTGGCTCTCAAGAGCAAATCCTTTATGGTAATTGTAGGGGCACTGTATAAAAGAGAAATTGATCAAGTGATTCATCTCAGTGTGTCCTGGAACATGAGTAACATGCAATTTTGCAAGAAGCCCATCAGGGGACTTCGAGAGGCCATTTTATAGGAGAAGTAACAACTAGGAAAAAATTTCAAGCTAGATTATGGTGGCCGACAGTAATCAAAGATTCTCATGAATTTGCAAAAAAATAGCCAAAGGGAGGCACAAAAATCTGATGCAGAAAGACTACCATTGAATCCAATTTTACCACTTGAGCCATTCCAGAAATGGGGTTTGGATTTTGTGGGACCTTTTAAACATGCGGTGGCGGTAAACCGTACAGGAAATAAATATATCTTGGCAACCATAGACTTGTTGAGATATCAAGCTCCACTCGTGATATGCTAGGGTGACCGTTGTGCATTTATGTCACTGACTTGTTAGCTGCAGATGCAGTTGGTACACCGCCCATTAATAATAGCTGGATGACAGCTATCTTTATGTACGCTAGTTAGTGGCTCAGTTAGTATGCCAGCTAGGTTAGCTGAGTTTGGTTTGAGACCCACATATAGGGTTCATCTATTCCTTTTGTACTAAGAGAGAGAGAGTTCTTTTGGCTTACACAACTAAGAAGAGCAAAACAGTTTTCAGCCTCCACCTTTGTGTGTATTCCCCCATTGTGTATGTGAGAAAGCTACAAGTGAGACTCCTTACCTCTCTCCCACTCTCTTCACATTGTATCAGAGCTCGGTTCGTGGTAAGGAGCTCAAGGAAGCAAACCAAGTTCGCAGTGTCTTGGTAAGAGGATCAGTGTTGCTTTCCTTTTTCGAGTTTGGGAGTAAATCTCTGCAGGTAGCACAGCCAAAAAGTACAAGAGTACACTGTCTCAGATTGAGATGCCCTTTGCAGAGTGCGGCCAGAGGGCAGTATATGCTACGGGACAAGGCAAAGCCCTAGGTGACATTATTTTTTTGATTCGAGGCTCGATTTGGTGGCGAACGTTTTCTGCAAGCACTGAGAAAAGTGCCCTGTTTTGGCTGTGCGACCACTATTCTGCAGATTGGTGAAAAGTTACCATAGAAATTGCATCGTATGCCTATGCACAGAGATATTGGGAGTGACAGAATCATTCTTATTGCCTGTTCATGCAAAATCATCACTAGGAAGTGACTGTGTGGTCAAATACCACTTTCATCAGTTTTACAGATCTGCCCTTGTGAGACAGAAGTTGTGTTTTTTCCAGTGACAGAATCTTTTTGCAGTGTTCTGTAATGGCATCTGATTCTCTTCACAGATAGTCACTGAAACGCTTGACAAGAACAACTTCCAAGCATGGAAGTTTAGAATGACGAATTTCCTCAAGGGCAAAGGCTATTGGGAGTTCATTACTAGAGCTGAACAAGAACCAGTTATTCCTAATGTTCCCAATCAACAGGAGTTGCAGACATTTAAAGGATGGCATGAGACAGCCAGAAAAGTTATATACTGGCTGTCTATCACTATTTCAAATTCTATGATTGTGCATATTCAGGATGCAAGCACACCAAAGGAGGCGTGGGATACTTTGACAAAAATGTACAGCACAAATACGCAAGCTAGGAAATGCAGCTCAAGCAGGAGTTGCATAATGTGCAGAGAGAAAATATGAGCATCAATGACTACCACATGAAGGTGAAGAAGATTGCAGATGCACTTGCTTCCATAGGGTGGCCAGTAGAAGATGATGATTTAGTTTATGTGACCTTGAATGGTCTAGGAAAGGATTATGCACAATTTCGGACATTCATTGCCGTCTGTAAAAAATTTCCTCATTTTGAGGAGTTGATTGCTCTTCTAATTTCTGAAGAGCAGAGGAATGGTGGTGCATCTTCTTCAGAAGGAACTTCAAAAGAAACTGTCTTCTACTCAAATGCTAGAAGAGGTAGAGGTAGAGGTAGAGCAGGCCGATTTGGACGTCATGGCAGAAATCAGAATATGCAGCAAATTCAAGAAAACCAGTCCTATGGAGGAGGACGTGGTTACCTTAGAGGCAGGGGGAGCCAAAGAGGTCGTGGTGGATGGCAAAGAGGCCAAAATGCAAATAGCAATGTTGAATTCTACTACTGTGGTAAAATGGGTCATATGGCTAAAGATTGCTATAAAAAGTAGAATGACATTATGAATGGAAAATTGCAGCAAGGCAATTATGCATCCTCTAGTAGACAGGGTGATGACAGAAATGAGCATTTGTTTATGCTGCAACACATGACCAATTCTGTGACAAGTGCAGAAGAAATCAATGATGTGTGGTATGTTGACTCAGGTGCATCAAACCACATGACAAGTCATGCAGAATGGATGCAAGATGCAAGGAAAATGGGAAAACCATGATTTGTGGAGACTGGTGATGATACTGTACATCCTATTGTGTAGATTGGTAAAATTCCTTTGTCTATGCAGGATGGGAAAAAGAAATACCTATCTGATGTATTTCATGTCCTGAAAATCACCAAGAACTTGGTTTCTGTTGGTCAAATGGTTGAGCAGGGCTTGCAGGTCAGATTTAATCCTCATGGATGCTTTGTTGACGATATGAAAGATAAAGGTCACTTGATAGCAAAAGGGAAGAAGAAGGGCAAGATGTTTACGCTAGATGCAGACATGCCTGAATTGAGTGCAGCAATGTTTCCACATGGGACCGGTGTAGTTGCAAATATTTATATCTGGCATAAACGCATTGGTCATGTTAATGTACAGTGACTTAAATTAATGCAGACCCAAAATATTGTTGCACGATTGCCTAAGGTTGCATAAATGCATAAGGTATGTGAAGCCTGTCAATTTGGAAAACAGGCAAGGAAACCATTTCCTAGACATGTTCAAGAGAGTAAGAGACCATTGGAATTAATCCACTTTGATGTGTGGACTACTAAAGCTACATCTATTGGAGGCTGTCATTATTTTGTCACTTTTATTGATGACTACAGTAGAAAAGATTGGGTGTATTTTATGAAAAAGAAAGTGAAGTGTTTGGGCATTTCAAAGCTTTTAAAGCTATGGTTGAGAAAGAAACAGGACTACAAATAAAATGCCTAAGGTCAGATGGAGGGGGAGAGTACCTCTCAAATGAGTTTGCAAGGTTCCTGCAGGAGCATGGCATAAAGCAGCAATATTCATGCAGTCATACCCCACAGCAAAATGGACTTGCAGAAAGAAAAAACATGCATATTAGAGAGGTAGCTCGTGCCATGCTCAATGACAAAGACCTACTAGATTATTATTAGGCTGAAGCAATTGCTACAGCAATCTACATAATGAACAGCACTCCCGTTGTAGCAATACATGGCATGATGCCAGAGGAGAGGTATACTGGTAGGAAACCAAATATTTCTCATTTGAAAGTTTTTGGTTGCATTGCCTATGTTCATGTGCCATATCAGTTGAGATCCAAGTTGGATCCAAAAGCTGAGAAGTGCATCTTTATTGGATATTCTCTGCAACAGAAAGGGTAAAGATGTTATCATCCTTCTACTCATAAGTTTACAGTGAGCAGAGAGGTTTTTTTTTATGAGATGAGTAGCTGGAATAAACCAGTAAATGTGATTGATGTTGTAGATGCACAAAATGGTAATGCTGCATAGAATTCACAGCAACAATCACAAAATATTAGTGGACATGTAGTGTCCTCTAGCAATGGTTCACATACTTTGCCATGGACAGGCAGATTGAGATCAGGAGAATCTCCTCAACGCAATGCAGATAGTGGTATGCAAGTATCACAAAAAGGAAAAGAGAAAGCAGATCAGCCCATGGTTGATGTGAATGCAGGTCATTCTTATATGGATGGTGAATCCAGTGGCTCAGAACAGAGCCTTGATGATGAATTGGGTATTCCTTCTATTGTTACACCTGAAGTAAGGAAGACAAGGGATGTTTTGAGAGCACCTAGTAGTGAGCCTATTTTGCATAGGTCTACCAGAGTCAAGTATCCTATGGATAGGCTGAAATATGATGGATTTACAGCCATTCACTATGCCTATATGGTCAAAGTGATACAAGAACGAGAACCCACTTCTTTTGAGCAAGCCATGGGAAAAGAAAAATGGGAGAAAGCCATGGATGAAGAAATGGATGCCTTGGAAGCAAATGCTACATGGGAATTGGTGCCTTTGCCTAAAGACAAGAATGCAATTGGCTGCAAGTGGGTTTATAAGGTGAAGTACAATGCAGATGGTTCTGTGAGCAGATACAAGGCAAGATTAGTTGTCAAGGGGTATGCACAAACATATGGCATTGATTATGAAGAAACATTCAGTTCGGTTGCAAGGATGGCAACCGTAAGAGCAGTCATTGCTATGGCTGCATCAAAGGGATGGTCTTTACATCAGATGGATGTAAAGAATGCCTTCTTGCATGGTGATTTGCAAGAAGAGGTCTAGAGCCCAAGCTCTGATACCATATAAGAAAACAATACAACGTCTGTGCTCAATAGATAACATGATCTCGTATGCAAGAGAGGAAAGCAGATAGTATGGAGAATCAAAAATTTGATTACTGTAAAACTGATATAATAGATGGCGCTGCCTCCCAGCCGTGCGCTCCTATGAGAGAAGCTTGGATGGCATGTTGGAAACAGTAGAGGATGGAGGCTGGATGCTAAGGAATCAGGGTTACTATAGCCAGTGATGATATGGGCTTCACGGGCTTGCTCTTATATAGCCACTAGTCGTAGTCGGTTAGACCCAATTGGGAGACCGACCCAGCTAGCCCAAAACGGCCGACTGGAGGTCGGTCCCAAAATAGGCCACCGACCACACATTAGAACCATTTGGCCCAAAGCCATCTGGATCATCTGGGGCTCCAAACGGGCCCCACAACTCGAGAGTGGACTGCCTCAGGAAATGCTCCATCTACCCTCAGTGCGGTCAGTCATGGGATGCCTTCCCACACTTGCATGTAGTCTAGTTGGCAATGTGCCAACTCTATCTGAAGCCATCCAACCATTAGGCCACACATGGCCCCCATCTGGTGTCCAAACTAGGACCTACCGGATAACCGAGCTACTCAAATGCCTTCTCCTCATATGGGGGTCTTACAAGTAGAGTTAGCTGGTTCCCACGTAGTTACATGAGAGTGGAGCATTGATATCTAACACACTAATGGGTTAAAGTGTTGAAGTTTGTGTAAGACTTGGAAGAGTGCTAAAAGGCTCAAAAAGATGGTGCAAGTGGCAAAAAGCAAGTCCCACAAGGCAAAAAGCACCCGGGAGATGGCACCATTAAAGAAGGACCCATAAGGTTTTAAAAAGAGCATGAAAGCTAGCCCAATGTGGTGGGCTAAAAGTAAAAAAGTTTAGCTTTTGTAAAAAATGGCTTTAGAAAGGAAGGCTAGCTTTTAGCTAGGCCAAGTCTATAAAAGAAGGGGCCTCAGAGCTCCTAGATTCATTCAAGGTTGTACTCAGGTTCTATCTCATATCTTGGGTGATGCATAGGGAGTCATCCCTCATTAAATACCCATCTTTCATGGAATATTGACTTGTAGACTACCCCTCTTGGATTTGCTACATTATTTCTCCAAAGTGTGGGTCATTGGCATATTGCTCCCTCATCTCCTCAAGGTCCTTGTGGTAAGCAATGGTTACATTATTAACTTGGGGTCTTCAAGATAGGACATCTGCCATCCTATTTTGAGCTCCCTTTTGTATGGAGAATTTGAAAATGATACATGGTGTCACAAGTAGCAAACATTTCCACGCAGCAAATATGCAATACTCTATGTAATCTTCGCGATAGAATCAATAAACATGAAGTGAAATCTGAAATTTAGAATTTGCAAACACTTATCTCATTGATCTTCGCAACAGAACTTGAAAGAGGAGAGAAGAGAAGCAACATGTGCAAACTAGGGCCGTAGCTTCTGTTAATCTTTTTTTGGCTAGTGGGGGTGATTCCATGGCTTTCTCCTCCACATTCGTGCTTGCTTGGCTTCTGAGTCACCATCTTGGTGCAAAATGAACTTTGCGCTTTTTTGCCGTCGGGTTGAATGCTGTCGCCATAACTTGCAAACTTCAGCTATTGATCGCAGCACCCTCTCCTTCACGCAGGGTCTTCAGCAACACTTTGGAGAATGCCATGCATCTTCAAGGAATAGTATGAAGTGGACAGAGCATTTTGTGCTGAATGAATCTCTCAAAGGACGATGTAAAAAATAGAGTGACTGGTGAAGAATTGAAATTCCAAGTCTTGCATGCACTGGAATATCCGCACGTGCGAAACATCAAACTGGCCCTTCTTCTGCATGATGCCCATTTTTAGAGTCCCAACATATCTGACTGTCGGATTAGATAAAGTTCGACACCCAACAACAAAGTTTGAAGTCGGATCGTACTTCTTTCGAAGTTTGACAAAAGGCTTGAGTCGGAAACCATTGACCGATTTCGTTGATACAGTACCATGCATATCAACCAATTGGAATGTGCCTTGACCTAGATCTTCCACAATTTTGAATGGCGCATCGTATCTTAATTTCACTTTTCCCAATTTGGTGTTAAACATTAGAACCCAATCTCCTTTTTTGAATAATTTAAATTTAATATTTCTGTCCACCCAAGCTTTTCTATGTTCTTGAATGACTTGTGCTGTATACCGACTCTCTAGTTGGTCCTCCTCTAATTGATCCAACTGTTGCCATCAAAATTCAACTGATTCTTCCAGACTTAGTTTTCTTGCTAAGATCCGTAAACTGGCTGTAACAAATTCCATTGGGACTATTGCCTCAATTCCATATACCAATTTGAAAGGTGTCATTCTTGTTAAAGGTTGTTCTGAACACCCAAATTGTTGAATCCAATTTGGTATCCTAGTCCATTTGGTTTTTCGACACTATCAACTTCAATATTCTTTTCTTGATTTTGTTACAGCTTTTTGCTTGTCCAGTTGCTTGTGGGATGATATGTGCAATTTTATGTATGATCATATGTACCTTTGTTAAATTTTTGATTATTCAGTTCAAAAAATGACCTCCTTGATCAGAAACCAACTCAATCGGACATATGAAACGTGTGATGATATTGCAGTATAGAAACTTTGCACTGTTGTCCATCGAATTGTCCCTGAGTGCTTGTGCCTCAACCGACTTGGTACAATAGTCTTCTGAAGAGAGTGGGAGAGAGGTAAGGAGTCTCACTTACAGCTTTCTCACATACACAATGGGGGAATACACACAAAGCTAGAGGCTGAAAACCGTTTTCCTCTTCTTAGTTGTGTAAGCCAAAAGAACTCTCTCTCTCTTAGTACAAAAGGAATAGATGAACCCTATATGCGAGTCTCCAACCAAACTCAGCTAACCTAGGTGGCATACTAATTGAGCCACTAACTAGCGTACATAAAGATAGCTATCATCCAGCTATTATTCATGGGCGGTGTACCAACTGCATCTACAGCTAACAAGTCGGTGACATAAATGCACAACGATCACCCTGGCATATCACGAGTGGAGTTCGATATCTCAACACTTCCCCTCGAGCTCAATCCCAATTCCTACACACCAAGCAGGTATTTGAACTTGCACAGCTTCTCTATGCCCAATGCCTTCGTGAATATGTCAGCTACCTGATCCTCTGTGTGCTGACATAGACTAGATCAATAAAACCTACTAGAACCTTTTCCCGCACATAGTGGTAATGCACCTCAATGTGCTTTGTTCTAGCATGATAGACTGGGTTATTTGCTAAGTGTATACTGCTCATGTTGTCACAATAAATGACAACTGGCCCATCTAAAGACTGATGCATATCATAAAGCAGCTTATGCAACCAAGCTGCCTCACATGCAGCCATTGCTACACCCTTGTATTCAGCCTTTGTGCTCGACAAGGCAACTGTAGGTTGTTTCTTGCTGCTCCAAGTGACTGCATCACTCCCAAAAGAAAACACGTATCCACTGGTAAATCGTCTATTAGAAATACTACCAACCCAATCAGCATTAGTGTATCCATGCAACTGTATCTGAACCCCAGTCTCATAAAACAGTCCATGCTACAATGTGGACTTCACATACCTCAAAAAGCATCTAGCCACATCCAAATGTGGTTTCCTTGGAGCCTGCATAAACTGACTTACCAGCCCAACAGCATAGCTCAAATCAAGCCTGGTAATAGTCATATAAATCAAACTTCCTACTATGCGTTTGTACATAGTATGGTCTTCTAGAAGCTCACTTGCATCTGATCTCAGCTTCACATTCTACTCCAAAGGAATTGAAATAGGCTTACAGCCTGTCATCCCATATTTGGACAGCATGTTCAATCCATACTGCCTCTATAAGAGCCATATCCCACTTGTGGATCTAATCACCTCAATGCCCAAGAAGTAACGTAGCTCTCCCAAATCCTTCATCTCAAACTTCTGCTTCAATAGCATTTTCACATGAAGGATATCTTCATCACTATCACATGTGATGATCAAATCATCAACATAAATGACGAGCAGCATAATACCTTTCTCTGTTTTTCTCACATAAAGTGAGAAATCTACCGTGGAAATCTAAAAACCAATAGTGACAAGATACTATCCTATCTTGTCAGACCATGCTCTGGGTGCTTGCTTCATGCCATACAAGGCTTTCTTCAACCTGTAAACAAACTCAGGATGAATAGCATGCACATAACCTGGTGGCTGCTCCATGAAGATTTGGTAGTGTGTTTTTGCTTGCGAGCAGATTGTGAGAGATGGCCTAGCCCGCAAGATTGCGAATCCCACCATTCGGCGAAAGCAGAAAGTTGGACGGCACTAACTATCCACTCTGGAAGTTCAAGATGAAGACCATCCTAAGTGCATACGAGCTTTGGGATACTGCTATTGGGGTGGACGTGAAGCCGAGATTGGATCCCCAGCCAAAGCAGGACAATAGATACTACCAACTACGGATGAGATTCTTGCATGGACAAGAAGAAATGCAGATGCACTGTGTTCTATTGTCTGCAGTGTAAGTGATTCTGTCATGGTGTTAATTCAACATGTCACCATAGCGGAGGAGGCATGGACGGTCTCGAAAAATCAGTATGAGACAACGAATCAAATGCAAATTCAGAATCTGGAGACTCAACTTGCGAACGAGAAACTGTCTGATGAGTCTAAAATAGCAGAGAAGTTCATCACCAGGGTGAAGAATCTGCGCGATCAGATGATTGCAATTGGCATCACCATCATAGCAAGAATCTAGCATGAACGTGCATAAGGATTCTCCCACCAAAGTACAATGGTCTTGTTACAGTGCTGAATACGTAGAACAAAAATCCATCCCTTAACTTTGAGGATTTCAGCGCGATGCTTCTGGAGGAGGAGATGCATCAAAAGATGAGGACTGGAGAAGATTCGGCTTTCTCGGCTGGATCAAAGAAAGGTAAGGGTAAGGACTCTAGTAACCCATCTTCTTCTAATGATAAAAAGAGAAAGAAGAAGATCAAGTGCTTCTATTACAACAAGGTAGGGCACAAGCAGAATGAGTGCCGAAAGAAGATTGCATATGAGAAGAACGGAGTAATGAAAGAGTCCAGCAACAGCGCACAGGCAATACCAGTAGAGCTGTTCGTAGCAATTGAGAAGATTTGCATGGAGGCAATTCATGCACCTGTGGAACCTTGGATTATTAACAGTGGTGCATCGCGCCACATGACCAGTCATAAGGATTGGGATACCTCTCTACATCCGGTAGGGAATCACATCGTGGTAGCAGTTGGCAATGATGCAAAATGTCCAGCAAAAGGAAAAGGTACGATTGCTCTCAAGTCAGATGGAGTTGTAAAACAGTTGTCTGATGTTCTTTATGTGCCAGATATCAAGAGGAACTTGTTGTCCATTTCTGCAATCACAAATTGAGACCTCAAAGTTCAATTCGATAAGAATGGTGCACAGATTTTGGATCTTCAAGGGAAGGTCGTTGGTAAAGGTACATGGCGCAACAACATCTACAAACTCTCAGCTTTCAGTGCTCGAGCCCGATGTGAGCAACACTAATCTATGGCATGAGAGGTTTGGTCATCTAAACCTAGGTATTTAAAGGAGATGCATAAAAGTGGAATGATTATAGACCTACCAGAAATTACAGATCTGCCCGATGTGTGTGAAGCTTGCATGATGGGCAAGCAGCATCCGCAGCCCTTTCCTAAAGAGGCCAGTAGGGCAAAGGCTCCTCTAGAGCTCGTTCACACAGACCTCTGCGGAAAGATGGAGACGGAAGCTTTGGGTGGTTCCTACTACTTCATGAGGCTGATCGACGACTATAGTATAAGGATATGGATATACTTCCTGAAGACTAAAGATGAGGCTTTTAGTAAGTTCAAAGAATGGCATGTAATGGTCGAGAAAGAAACGGGGACGAAGGTGAAGAAGTTGAGATCAGATAGAGGTGGTGAGTTCACATCAAGTGAATTCGAAAGTTACTGCAAAAGTCATGGGATTAAGAGGCAGAAACCCCTGCCACATACATCACAGCAAAATGGAGTAGTAGAGCGCAAGATGCGCGTCATCTATGAAATGGACAGGAGTATGATGAAAGGGAAAGATATACCAAAGACTTTCTGGGCTGAAGCATGTAACACGGCAGTTTACATTCTTAATCATATCTACACGAAGGCTGTGAACGAGATGACTCCACTGCAGGCCTTTTCTGGTAAGAAACCTTTAGCTACACATTTCAGAGTTTTTGGATGTGACTGTTTTGTGCATGTCCCTGATGCTGACATGACCAAATGGGGACCGAAGAGCCAGAAGTGTATTTTCTTGGGCTACAGTGAAGAGGCGAAGGGTTACCATCTCTATAATCCTGTTACCAAGAAGATAATATTAAGTCACGAGGTGGTCTTCTCAGAATAGCCGCATCAATTGGAGGTGGATGTTTCCTTCCCAGACAACCAGAATCAAGATATCCATTCAGTACAACCACCAATAGCAGACCGAACTCCCCCAACGGTGCTTGGGAGGATTCAAGATAAAGAAGAGGAAGAAGAGCCTGCAGAACCACAACGACAACAGCAATTCCTGAAGTGGGTAAAGTAGCTTTTGGACGGCAGAGAACCTCCAGTAATTGAGGAGGAATCATCCGAACACCGTTGATCCAAGAGATTAGAGGAGCAAAGTAGGGCACAGAAACACTTGGTCAACTACGCTTTGATGATAGAGGTGATCCATGCTGAAGAACCCAAGTGTCTTGAAGAGGCACAGGGTGATGATAGGTGGATGGAGGCTATGCAGTCGGAGCATGGCTCCATAATGAAGAACAAGACTTGGGACCTTGTGGATCAACCACCAAAATGCAAGGTCATCGGCACCAAGTGGGTGTACAAGACCAAGTACAAGTCCGACGGCATGTTGGATAAGTACAAGGCTTGTGGCAAAACGATTCGCACAGGTGCATGGTTTTGATTATCAAGATACTTTTGCTCCCACAGCTCGACTAACCACAATTTGCAGTGTTTTGGCTTTAGCAGCACAGGAAAGTTGGCCCGTGTTTTAGATGGATGTAAAATCCGCCTTTCTAAATGGAGATCTCAAGGAGGAGGTATACATGGAACAACCACCAGGTTTTGTGATCCCCGATTCAAAAGGTAAAGTTTGTAAATTGAAGAAGGCACTTTACGGGCTGAAACAGGCCCCACGAGCATGGTACCAGCGGATTGATGCCTACTTTCTATAAAACACATTCAGGAGGAGCCCATCTGATGCAAATTTGTATATCTACAGAAAAGGAGACAGGTGTATGCTTTATCTGTACGACCTTGTCATAACAGGGAACCATGAAGAAAAGATCTCACAGACAAAGCAGTTGCTAGGAAGAGAGTTTGAGGTTAATTTATGATCGATTATAATGGCCTCAAGTATGAGGTTTCCAATTTCTTTTTCCTACTCATCCAAGGAATATGGTATACATTGTTATACAAGAGCTTCAAATATGGGATTGCTAAAGATTAGGGAAACTCTTTTAAATTGATTTAATAACCATAATCCTCAAAAGAGAGTATGGTAAGGAGGTATTTATAGCAGTCTCTAAAGTGTTCACTATTTGTTCATATATAGATGATGTTCTCTAAAATGAGGGTTATAATGAAAAATAAATAAGTATATGGTTCCATAAATGAGAAATTAAGAAAGAATTGTATATTCCTTTGAGAAATATACAAGCATGGTTGGTGTCAAAAATTATCGCTCGGACTTTTCTGCTCGTAGGTTTTTGCTCGAAAAGTGTGCACATCAATAGATGCAGTTGCGAGCCATGAGGTGTACAATTTTTTGGATGGCTTGAGCGGGTATAATCAAATCAGAATGGCCGAGGAGGATAAATACAAGATAGCATTTGTGACAAAGTGGGGTGTGTTTGCAAGTAATGTCATGAATTTTGGCCTGAAAAATGCTCCACCCACATTTCAGGGATGGATTCAGAAGGTGTTTGCTCCATATCTCACAACTTTTATGAGGGTGTTTTGGCAAGGAAATTGAGCACATCAAACACCTTCGACTTTGTTTTGGGAAATATAGGGAATCATGTCTGAGTCTTAATTTGATGCGTATTTGCAATCCGACGTGGTGTCCTTCTTGGACATATCATCTCAGATGAAGGAATGGCAATTGATCTAAGAAAGATTGAGGCAATTGAGGAGGCAAAGTCCCCACGAAATTCTAAAGAAATCATGCGATTCATTGGGAAAGTGAAGTGGCACAACAGATTTTTGAGGTATCTTTCCTATGTATGCCAACCTCTATTTAAGCTAGTCAAGAATGATGAAAAATTCCTCTAGAGGGAGGAGCAGGAGAGATCATTTTAGTTGTTTAAAAAATGTAACACCAATCCTTATCCCACCAGACTAGAACCAAGATTTTCATGTTTTTGTGGATGCATCAGACATTGCAATTGGTGCAATGTTGATGTAGACTATATAGAAGGGATGGTTCCAGCCAATTTATTATGCCAGCCGTACTCTCTCTTCAGCTGAACATAACTATTCAGTTATGGAAAGGGAAGGTTTCAGCATGATATATGCTTTGCAAAAATTTAGACATTATCTTTTGGGCAATGTTGTGATTTTCATGTCGACTACCAAGCAATATTATATTTGGTGAATTTAAGCAGCAACCATCGGGAAGGATTGCCAGATGGACACGCCTCTTGTAATAATTCAATTACCGAATAGTGCATACACCAGGAAGGCAACATCTTATCATGGATTACCTCAGTCGGCTGAAATCCGTCAGAGAACATCCAGGACAGGGAATTTCGAATGATCTACCTGATGGACCTTTGTTCTAGATCGAACCCATTAGGGGCACAGATTGGTATTTACAAATGCTACAGTTTTTTATGGATGGTGTATTCCCAAAAAATCTAACAAGGGATCAAAGGCGTAGGCTGGCTCTCAAGAGCAAATCCTTTATGGTAATTGTAGGGGCACTGTATAAAAGAGAAATTGATCAAGTGATTCATCTCAGTGTGTCCTGGAACATGAGTAACATGCAATTTTGCAAGAAGCCCATCAGGGGACTTCGAGAGGCCATTTTATAGGAGAAGTAACCACCAGGCAAAAAATTTCAAGCTAGATTATGGTGGCCGATAGTAATCAAAGATTCTCATGAATTTGCAAAAAAATGTTTGTATTGCCAAAGGGAGGCACAACAATCTGATGCAGAACGACTGCCATTGAATCCAATTTTACCACTTGAACCATTCCAGAAATGGGGTTTGGATTTTGTGGGACCTTTTAAACATGCGGTGTTGGCAAACCATACGAGAAACAAATACATCTTGGCAACCATAGACTTGTTGAGATATCGAGCTCCACTCGTGATATGCTAGGGTGACTGTTGTGCATTTATGTCACCGACTTGTTAGCTGTAGATGCGATTGGTACACCACCCTTTAATAATAGCTGGATGACAGCTATCTTTATGTATGCTAGTTAGTGGCTCAGTTAGTATGCCACCTAGGTTAGCTGAGTTTGGTTTGAGACCCACATATAGGGTTCATCTATTCCTTTTGTACTAAGAGAGAGAGAGTTCTTTTGGCTTACACAACTAAGAAGAGCAAAATGGTTTTCAGCCTCCACCTCTGTGTGTATTCCCCAATTGTGTATGTGAGAAAGCTACAAGTGAGACTCCTTACCTCTCTCCCACTCTCTTCACATTGTATCAGAGCTCGGTTCGTGGTAAGGAGCTCAAGGAAGCAAACCAAGTTCGCAGTGTCTTGGTAAGAGGATCAATGTTGCTTTCCTTTTTCGAGTTTGGGAGTAAATCTCTGCAGGTAGCACAACCAAAAAGTGCAAGAGTGCACTGTCTTAGATTGAGATGCTCTTTGCAGTGCGGCTAGAGGTGCGGCCAAAGGGTAGTATATGCTACAGGATAGAGCTAAGCCCTAGGTGACATTATTTTTTTGATTCGAGGCCGTTTCGAGGCCCAATTTTGTGGCGAAAGTTTTTCGCAGACACTTAGAAAAGTGCCCTGTTTTGGATGTGCGACCACTATTCTACAGATTAGTGAAAAGTTACTGCAAAAATTGCATCGTATGCCTATGCGCAGAGATATTAGGAGTGACAGAATCATTCTTATTGCCTATTCATGCAAAATCATCACTAGGATGTGACTGTGTGGTCAAATACCACTTTCATTTGTTTTACAGATCTGCCCTTGTGAGACAGAAGTTGTGTTTTTTCCAGTGACAGAATCTTTTTGCAGTGTTCTGTAATGGCATCTGATGCTCTTTCACATACAGTCACTGAAAAGCTTGACAAGAACAACTTCCAAGCATGGAAGTTTAGAATGACGAATTTCCTTAAGGGCAAAGGCTATTGGGAGTTCATTACTAGAGCTGAACAAGAACCAATTATTCCTAATGTTCTCAATCAAAAGGAGTTGCAGGCATTTAAAGGATGGCATGAGAGAGCCAAAAAAGTTATATACTGGCTGTCTATCGGTATTTTAGGATGCAAGCACACCTAAGGAGGCGTGGGATACTTTAACAAAAATGTACAGCACACATACGCAAGCCAAGAAAATGCAGCTCAAGTAGGAGTTGCATAATGTGCAGAATATGAGCATCAATGACTACCACATGAAGGTGAAGAAGATTGCAGATGCACTTGCTTCCATAGGGTGGCCAGTAGAAGATGATGATTTAGTCTCTGTGACCTTGAATGGTCTAGGAAAGGATTATGCACAATTCCGGACATTCATTGCCATCCATGAAAAATTTCATGATTTTGAGGAGTTGATTGCTCTTCTATATTCTGAAGAGCAGAGAAATGATGGTGCATCTTCTTCAGAAGGAACTTCAAAAGAAACTCTCTTCTACTCAAATGCTAGAAGAGGTAGAGGTAGAGGTAGAGCAGGCTGATCTGGACGCCATGGCAAAAATAGAATCTGCAGCAAATTCAAGAAAACCAGTCCTATGGAGGAGGACATGGTAACCTTAGAGGTAGGGGGAGCCAAAGAGGTCGTGGTGGATGGCAGAGGGGTCAAAATGCAAATAGCAATGTTAAATGCTACTACTGTGGTAAAATGGGTCATATGGCTAAAGATTGCTATAAAAAACATTATGACATTATGAATGGAAAATTGCAAGAAGGAAATTATGCATCCTCTATTAGACAGGGTGATGACAGAAATGAGCATTTGTTTATGGTGCAGCACATGATCAATTCTGTGACAAGTGCAGAAGAAAGCAATGATGTGCGGTATGTTGACTCAGGTGCATCAAACCACATGACAAGTCATGCAGAATGGATGCAAGATGCAAGGAAAATGGGAAAACCAGAATTTGTGGAGACTGGTGATGATACTGTACATCCTATTGTGCAGATTGGTAAAATTCCTTTGTCTATGTAGGATGGGAAAAAGAAATACTTGTCTGATGTATTTCATGTCCCAAAAATCACCAAGAACCTGGTTTCTGTTGGTCAAATGGTTGAGCAGGGCTTACAGGTCAAATTTAATCCAAATGGATGCTTTGTTGAGGATATGAAAGATAAAGGTCGCTTGATAGCAAAAGGGCAGAAGAAGGGCAAGATGTTTATGCTGGATGCGGACATTCATGAATTAACTGCAGCAATGTTTGCACATGGGACCGGTGTAGTTGCAAATATTGATATCTGGCATAAACGCATTGGTCATGTTAATGTACAGTGACTTAAATTAATGCAGACCCAAAATATTGTTGCAGGATTGCCTAAACTTGCAAAACTGCATAAGCTATGTGAAGCCTGTCAATTTGGAAAACGGGTAAGGAAACCATTTCCTAGACATGTTCAAGAGAGTAAGAGGCCATTGGAATTAATCCACTTTAATGTGTGGACTACTAAAGCTGCATCTATTGGAGGCTATCATTGTTTTGTCACTTTTATTGATGACTACAGCAGAAAATATTGGGTGTATTTTATGAAAAAGAAAGTGAAGTGTTTGGGCATTTCAAAGCTTTTACAGCTATGGTTGAGAAAGAAACAGGACTACAAATAAAATGCCTAAGGTCAGATGGAGGGCGAGAGTACCTCTCAAATCAGTTTGCAAGGTTCCTGCAAGAGCATGGCATAAAGCGGCAATATTCATGCAGTCATACCCCACAGCAAAATGGACTTGCAAAAAGGAAAAACATGCATATTGGAGAGGTAGCTCATGCCATGCTCAATGACAAAGACCTACTAGATTATTATTAGGCTCAAGCAATTGCTACAGCAGTCTACATAATGAACAAGACTCCCACTGAAGCAATACATGGCATGACGCCAGAGGAGAGGTATACTGGTAGGAAACCAGATATTTCTCATTTGAAAGTTTTTGGTTGCATTGCCTACGTTCATGTGCCATATGAGTTGAGATCCAAGTTGGATCCAAAAGCCGAGAAGTGCATCTTTATTGGATATTCTCTGCAACAAAAAGGGTAAAGATGTTATAATCCTTCTACTCATAAGTTTACAGTGAGCAGAGAGGTTGTTTTTTATGAGATGAGCAGCTGGTATAAACCAGTAAATGTGATTGATGATGTAGATGCACGAAATGGTAAAGCTGCACAGAATTCACAGCAGCAATCACAAAATATTAGTGGACCTATAGTGTCCTCTAGCAATGGTTCACATACTTTGCCATGGACAGGCAGATTGAGATCAGGAGAATCTCCTCAATGCAATGCAGATAGTCGTATGCAAGTATCACAAAAAGGAAAAGAGAAAGTAGATCAGCCCATGGTTGATGTGAATGCAGGTCATTCTTATATGGATGGTGAATCCAGTGGCTCAGATTAGAGCCTTGATTATGAGTTGGGTATTCCTTCTGTTGTTACACCTGGAGTAAGGAAGACAAGGGATGTTTTGAGAGCACCTGGTAGTGAGCCTATTTTGCGTAGGACTACCAGAGTCAAGTATCCTATGGATAGGTTGAAATATGATGGATTTACAGCCATTCACTATGCCTATATGGTCAAAGTGATACAAGAACCAAAACCCACTTCTTTTGAGCAAGCGATGGGAAAAGAAAAATGGGAGAAAGCCATGGATGAAGAAATGGATGCCTTCGAAGCAAATGCTACATGGGAATTGGTGCCTTTGCCTAAAGACAAGAATGCAATTGGCTACAAGTGGGTTTATAAGGTGAAGCATAATGTAGATGGTTCTGTGAGCAGATACAGGGCAAGATTAGTTGTCAAGGGGTATGCACAGACATATGGCATTGATTAGGAAGAAACATTCAGTCCGGTTGCAAGGATGGCAACCGTAAGAGTAGTCATTGCTATGGCTGCATCAAAGGGATGGTCTTTACATCAGATGGATGTAAAGAATGCCTTCTTGCATGGTGATTTGCAAGAAGAGGTCTATATGGAGCAGCAACCAGGTTATGTGCATGCTATTCATCCTGAGTTTGTTTAGAGGTTGAAGAAAGCCTTGTATGGCATGAAGCAAGCACCTAGAGCATGGTCTAACAAGATAGGACAGTATCTTGTCACTATTGGTTTTCAGATTTCCACAGTAGATTTCTCACTTTATGTGAGAAAAACAGAGAAAGGTATTATGCTGCTCGTCATTTATGTTGATGATTTGATCATCACATGTGATAATGATGAAGATATCCTTCATGTGAAAATGCTGTTGAAGCAGAAGTTTGAGATGAAGGATTTGGGAGAGTTGCATTACTTCTTGGGCATTGAGGTGATTAGATCCACAAGTGGGATATGGCTTTTGTAGAGGCAGTATGGATTGGACATGCTGTCCAAATATGGGATGACAGGCTGTAACCCTATTTCAGTTCCTTTAGAGTAGAATGTGAAGCTGAGTTCAAATGCAAGTGAGCTTGTGGGAGACCCTACTATGTACAAACGCGTAGTAGGAAGTTTGATTTGTATAACTATTACCAGGCTTGATTTGAGCTATGCTATTGGGTTGGTAAGTCAGTTTATGCAGGCTCCAAGGAAACTGCATTTGGATGCGGCTAGACGCATACTGCGGTATGTGAAGTCCACATTGCATTATGGAGTGTTTTATGAGACTGAGGTTGAGATACAGTTGCATGGATACACTGATGCTGATTGGGTTGGTAGTATTTCTAATAGACGATTTACGAGTGGATATGTGTTTTCTTTTGGGAGTGCTGTAGTCACTTGGAGCAGCAAGAAACAGCCTACAGTTGCCTTGTCGAGCACAGAGGCTGAATACAGGGTGCAATAATGGTTGCATGTGAGGCAGCTTGGTTGCATAAGCTGCTTTATGATATGCATCAGTCTATAGATGGGCCAGTTGTCATTTATTGTGACAACATGAGCAGTATACACTTAGCAAATAACCGAGTCTATCATGCTAGAACAATGCACATTGAGGTGCATTAGCACTATGTGCAGGAGAAGGTTCTAGTAGGTTTTAATGAACTAGTATATGTCAGCACAGAGGATCAGGTAGCTGACATATTCATGAAGGCATTGGGCGTAGAGAATCTGCGCAAGTTCAGAGACCTACTTGGTGTGCATGAATTGGGATTGAGCTCGAGGGGAAGTGTTGAGATATCGAGCTCCACTCATGATATGCCAGGGTGACCGTTGTGCATTTATGTCACTGACTTGTTAGCTATAGATGCAATTGGTACACCGCCCATGAATAATAGCTAGATGACAGCTATCTTTATGTATGCTAGTTAGTGGCTCAGTTAGTATGCCACCTAGGTTAGTTGAGTTTGGTTTGAGACCTGCATATAGGGTTCATCTATTCCTTTTGTACTAAGAGAGAGAGAGTTCTTTTGGCTTACACAACTAAGAAAAGGAAAACGGTTTTCAGCCTCTACCTTTGTGTGTATTCCCCCATTGTGTATGTGAGAAAGCTGCAAGTGAGACTCCTTACCTCTCTCCCACTCTCTTCACAAGACTATTCTACCAAGTCGATTGAGGCACAAGCACTCCGGGACAATTCGATGGACAACAGTGCAAAGTTTCTATACTGCAATATCATCACATGTTTCATATGTCTGATTGAGTTGGTTTCAGATCAAGGAGGTCATTTTCTGAATTGAATAATCAAAAATTTAACAAAGGTACATATGATCATACATAAAATTGCACATATCATCCCACAAGCAACTGGACAAGCAAAAAGCTGTAACAAAATCAAGAAAAGAATATTGAAGTTGATAGTGTCGAAAAACCAAATGGACTCGGATACCAAATTGGATTCAACACTTAGGGTGTTCAGAACAACCTTTAACAAGAATGACACCTTTCAAATTGGTATATGGAATTGAGGCAGTAGTCCCAATGGAATTTGTTACAGCCAGTTTACGGATCTTAGCAAGAAAACTAAGTCTGGAAGAATCAGTTGAATTTTGATGGCAACAGTTGGATCAATTGGAGGAGGACCAACTAGAGAGTCGGTATACAGCACAAGTCATTCAAGAACACAGAAAAGCTTGGGTGGACAGAAATATTAAATTTAAATTATTCAAAAAAGGAGATTGGGTTCTAATGTTTAACACCAAATTGGGAAAAGTGAAATTAAGATACGATGCACCATTCAAAATTGTGGAAGATCTAGGTCAAGGCACATTCCAATTGGTTGATATGCATGGTAATGTATCAACGAAATCGGTCAATGGTTTCTGACTCAAGCCTTTTGTCAGACTTCGGAAGAAGTACGATCCGACTTCAAACTTTATTGTTGGGTGTCGAACTTTATCTAATCTGACAGTCAGATATGTTGGGACTCTAAAAATGGGCATCATGCAGAAGAAGGGCCAGTTTGATGTTTCGCACGTGCGGATATTCCAGTGCATGCAAGTCTTGGAATTTCAATTCTTCACCAGTCACTCTATTTTTTACATCGTCCTTTGAGAGATTCATTTAGCACAAAATGCTCTATCTACTTCATACTATTCCTTGAAGATGCATGGCATTCTCCAAAGTGTTGTTGAAGACACTGCCTGAAGGAGAGGGTGCTACGATCAATAGCTCACATTTGCAAGTTATGGCGATAGCATTCAACCCGATGGCAAAAAAGCGCAAAGTTTATTTTGCACCAAGATGGTCACTGAGAAGCCAAGCAAGCACGAATGTGGAGGAGAAAGCCATGGAATCACCCCCACTAGCCAAAAAAAGATTAACAGAATCTACGGCCCTAGTTTGCACGTGTTGCTTCTCTTCTCTCCTCTTTCAAGTTCTATTGCGAAGATCAGTGAGATAAGTGTTTGCAAATTCTAAATTTCAGATTTCACTTCATGTTTATTGATTCTATTGCGAAGATTACATAGAGTATTGCATATTTGCTTCGTGGAAATGTTTGCTACTTGTGACACCATGTATCATTTTCAGATTGTCCATGCAAAAGGGAGCTCAAAATAGGATGGCAGATGTCCTATCTCGAAGACCCCAAGTTAATAATGTAACCATTGATTACCACAAGGACCTTGAGGAGATGACGGAGCAATATGCCAATGACCCACACTTTGGAGAAATAATGCAGCAAATCCAAGAGGGGCAGTCTACAAGTCAATATTCCATGAAAGATGGGTATTTAATGAGGGATGACTCCCTATGCATCACCCAAGATATGAGATAGAACCTGAGTACAACCTTGAATGAATCTAGGAGCTCTGAGGCCCCTTCTTTTATAGACTTGGCCTAGCTAAAATCTAGCCTTCTAGCCTTCCTTTCTAAAGCCATATTTTACAAAAGCCAAACTTTTTTACTTTTAGCCCACCTTGGGCCAGCTTTCATGCTCTTTTTAAAACCTCATGGGTCCTTCTTTAATGGTGCCATCTCCCAGGTGCTTTTTGCCTTATGGGACTTGCTTTTTGCCACTTGCACCATCTTTTTGAGCCTTTTAGCACTCTTCCAAGTCTTACACAAACTTCAACACTTTAACCCATTAGTGTGTTAGATATCAATGCTCCACTCTCATGTAAACTCTACTTGTAAGTCCCCCATATGAGGAGAAGGCATTTGAGTAGCTCGGTTATCCGGTAGGTCCTAGTTTGGACACCAGATGGGGGCCATGTGTGGCCTAATGGCTGGATGGCTTCAGATAGAGTTGGCACACTGCCAACTAGACTACATGCAAGTGTGGGAAGGCATCCCATGACTGATCGCACTGAGGGTAGATGGAGCATTTCCTGAGGTAGCCCACTCTCGGGTTGTGGGGCCCGTTTGGAAAAGCCCGTGAAGCCCATATCATCCCTAGCTACAGTAACCCTGATTCCTTAGCATCCATCCTCCATCCTCTACTGTTTCCAGCATGCCATCGAAGCTTCTCTCACAGGAGTGCACGGCTGGGAGACAGCGCCATCTATTATATCAGTTTTACAGTAATCAAATTTTTGATTCTCCATGCCATCTGCTTTTCTCTCTTGCATATGAGATCCTATTATCTGTTGAGCACAGACATTGTATTGTTTTCTTACATGGTATCAGAGCTTGGGCTCTAGTAAGAAGATTTGGTAGTGTGTTTCTGTTTGCGAGCAGATTGTGAGAGATGGCCTAGCCCCCAAGATTGCGAATCCCACCGTTCGGTGAAAGTAGAAAGTTGGACGGCACTAACTATCCACTCTGGAAGTTCAAGATGAAGACCATCCTAAGCGCATACGAGCTTTGGGATACTGCTATTGGGGTGGACGTGAAGCCGAGGCCAGATCCAGCCAAAGCAGGACAATACATAGTACCAACTACGAATGAGATTCTTGCATGGACAAGAAGAAATGCAGATGCGCTGTGTTCTATTTTCTGCAGTGTAAGTGATTATGTCATGGCGTTAATTCAACATGTCACCATAACGGAGGAGGCATGGATGGTCTCGAAAAATTAGTACGAGACCACGAATCAGACGCGAATTCAAAATATGGAGACTCAACTTGCGAACGAGAAACTGTCTGATGAGTCTGAAACAGCAGAGAAGTTCATCACCAGGGTGAAGAATCTATGCGATCAGATGATTGCGATTGGCATCACCATCACCAGCGAGAATCTAGCATGAAGGTGCATACGGATTCTCCCACCAAATACGATGGTCTTGTTACAGTGCTGAATACGCAGAATAGAAATCCGTCCCTCAACTTTGAGGATTTCAGTGCGATGCTTCTAGAGGAGGAGATGCGTCAAAAGATGAGGACTGGAGAAGATTTGGCTTTCTCGGCTGGATCAAAGAAGGGTAAGGGTAAGGACTCTGGTAACCCATCTTCTTCTAATGATAAAAAGAGAAAGAAGAAGATCAAGTGCTTCTATTACAACAAGCTAGGGCACAAGCAAAATGAGTGCCAAAAGAAGATTGCAGATGAGAAGAACGGAGTAAAGAAAGAGTCAAGCAACAGCGCACAGGCAATACCAGTAAAGCTGTTCATAGCAATTGAGGAGATTCACATGGAGGTAGTTCATGTACCTGCGGAACCTTGGATTATTGATAGTGGTGCATCGCACCACATGATCAGTCGTAAGGATTGGTATACCTCTCTACATCCGGTAGGGAATTACATCATGGTAGCAGTTGGCGATGATGCAAAATGTCCAGCAAAAGGAAAAGGTACGATTGCTCTCAAGTCAGATGGAGTTGTAAAACAGTTGTCCGATGTTCTTTATGTGCCAGATATTAAGAGGAACTTGTTGTCCATTTCTGGGATCATGGATCGGGACCTCAAAGTTCAATTCAATAAGAATGGTGCATAGATTTTGGAACTTCAAGGGAAGGTCATTGGTAAAGGTACACGGCACAACAACATCTACAAACTCTCAACTTTCAGTGCTCGAGCCCAATGCTCGAGCCCAATGTGAGCAAGACTAAGCTGTGACATGAGAGGTTTGGTCATCTAAACCTTAGTTATTTAAAGGAGATGCATAAAAGTGGAATGATTGCAGACCTACCAGAAATTACAGATCTTCCCGATGTGTGTGAAGCTTGCAGAATGGGCAAGCAGCATCGGCAGTCCTTTCCTAAAGAGGCCAACAGGGCAAAGGCTCCTCTAGAGCTCATTCACACAGACCTCTGTGGAAAGATGGAGATGGAAGCTTTGGGTGGTTCCTACTACTTCATGAGGCTGATCAACGACTACAATAGAAGGACACTTCCTAAAGACTAAAGATGAGGCTTTTAGTAAGTTCAAAGAATGGCATGTAATGGTCGAGAAAGAAACAGGGAGGAAGGTGAAGAAGTTGAGATCAGATAGAGGTGGTGAGTTCACATCAAGTGAATTCGAAAGATACTGCAAAAGTCACGGGATCAAGAGGCAGAAACCCCTGCCACATACATCACAACAAAATGGAGTAGCAGAGCGCAAGATGCACATCATCTGCGAAATGGGCAGGAGTATGATGAAAGGGAAAGATTTACCAAAAACTTTATGGGCTGAAGCATGTAACACGACAGTTTACATTCTAAATCATAGCTACACGAAGGCTGTGAATGAGATGACTCCACTACATGCCTTTTCTGGTAAGAAACCTTCAGCTACACATTTCAGAGTTTTTGGATGTGACTGTTTTGTGCATGTCCCTGATGCTAACATGACCAAATGGGGACCGAAGAGCCGGAAGTGTATCTTCTTGGGCTACAGTGAAGAGGCGAAGGGTTACCATCTCTATAATCCTGTTACCAAGAAGATGTTGAGATATCGAGCTCCACTCGCGATATGCCAGGGTGACTGTTGTGCATTTATGTCACCGACCTGTTAGCTGGAGAGGCGGTTGGTACACCGCCCACGAATAATAGCTGGATGACAGCTATCCTTATCTACTCTAGTTTGTGGCTCAGTTAGTATTCCACCTTAGTTAGTTGAGTTTGGTTTGAGACCCACATACAGGGTTCTTCTATTTCTTTGTACAAGTGTTCTTTTGGCTTTCACAACTAAGAAGAGGAAAACTGTTTTCAGCCTCCACCTTTGTGTGTATTCCCCCATTGTGCGTGTGAAAAAGCCGCAAGTGAGACTCCTTCCCTCTCTCCCACAATCTTAACATGGTATCAGAGCCTTGTTCGTGGTAAGGAGCTCAAGAAAGCAAGCCAAGTTCGTGGTGTCCTGGTAAGAGGACCAGTGTTGCTCTCCTATTTCGAGTTTGGGAGCAAATCTCTGCAGGTAGCACAGCCAGAAGTGCAGGAGTGCACTGTTTCAGATTGAGACGCCCTTCGCAGTGTGGCGAGAGCACAGTATATGCTACGAGAGAAGGCCAAGCCCTCAGTGACTTTGTTTTTCTGATTTGAGGCCGTTTTGGGGCCCGTTTTGAAGGCGGAAGTTCTTCGCAGGCACTCAGAAAAAGGCCCTGTTTTTTGCTGTGCGACCACTGCGCGGCTAGTTGGTGGAAAGGTGCCACAGAAATTGCATCGTATGCCTGTGTGCAGAGATATTGGGAGTTACAGATTCATGCCTGTTGCCTGTTGATGCAAAATCGTCACTAGGAAGTGACTGTGTGGTGAAATACCACTTTCGTCAGTTTTGCAGATCTGCCCGTGTGAGGCAAAAAGCTGTGTTTTTTGCAGTGACAGAATATTTTGCAGTGTTCTGTAATGGCATCTGATTCTCTTTCACAGATTGTCACTGAAAAGCTTGACAAGAACAACTTCCAGGCATGGAAGTTTAGAATGACGAATTTCTGGATGGGAAAAAGAAATACTTGTCTGGTGTATTTCATGTCCCGAACATCACCAAGAACCTGGTTTCTGTTGGTCAGATGGTTGAGCAGGGCTTGCAGGTCAGATTTAATCCTCATGGATGCTTTGTTGAGGATATGAAAAATAATGGTCGCTTGGTAGCAAAAGGAAAGAAGAAGGGCAGGATGTTTAGGTTGGATGCAGACATGCCTGAATTGAGTGCAGCAATGTTTGCACATGGGACCGGTGTAGTTGCAGATATTGATATCTGGCACAAACGCATTGGTCATGTTAATATACAGCGACTTAAATCAATGCAAGCCCAAAATATTGTTGCAGGATTGCCAAAATTCAAGGTTGCAGAAATGCACAAGATTTGTGAAGCCTGTCAATTTGGGAAACAGGCAAGGAAACCTTTTCCTAGGCATGTTCAAGAGAGTAAAAAACCATTGGAATTAATCCACTCTGATGTGTGGACTACAAAAGCTGCATCTATTGGTGGCTATCACTATTTTGTCACATTTATTGATGACTTCAGCAGAAAACTGTGGGTGTATTTTATGAAAAAGAAAAGTGAAGTGTTTGGGCACTTCAAAGCTTTCAAAGCTATGGTTGAAAAAGAAACAGGCCTGCAAATAAAATGCCTAAGGTCAGATGGAGGGGGAGAGTACCTCTCAAATGAGTTTGCAAGGTTCTTGCAGGAGCATGGTATAAAGCAGCAATATTCATGTAGTCATACTCCACAGCAAAATGGAATTGCAGAAAGAAAAAACAGGCATATTGGAGAGGTGTCTCGGGCTATGCTAATTGAAAAAGATCTACCAGATTATTATTGGGCTGAAGCAGTTGCTACAGCAGTATATATAATGAACAGGACTCCCACTGCAGCAATACATGGCATGACGCCAGAGGAGGTGTATACTGGTAGGAAACTAGATATTTCTCATTTGAAGATTTTTGGTTGCATTGCTTATGTCCATGTGCCAGATGAGTTGAGGTCCAAGTTGGATCCAAAAGCTGAGAAGTGCGTCTTTATTGGTTATTCTTGAGAGTGCTCTCAACGGAAGCAAGAACGGAAGAAGGAGAGAGAGAGAGACAGAGAGCCACACAAGTTTTGGTGGGTGCAGAACCACCCTAATCTTCTTTTTCATTCATATATATATGTGTTTGAGTATTGTACATAACTGGGGTTAAGGCACAGTGACCTTTAACCCCACAACCTCCCACTTAAAGGACAATGTGCCTTTAAGGGAGAATAACTAGTGAGCATACTATCCAATGCCCATCAATACACGACAATACTCAAACCGCTGACTAGGTAGACTCTTCGTCAGCATATCTGCAGGGTTATCATCTGTATGAACCTTGACAAGCTCTATGCGCTTGTCCTCAAGTACCTCCCTGATGAAATGGTACCTGACCTCAATGTGTTTGGTCTTTGCATGAAAGACCGGATTCCGTGCTAGCTGAATAGCACTCATGGAATCACTATGCAATGTCGGTACACCTGTATGAATCCCCAAATCTCCCACTAGCCGATCAAGCCATATAGCCTCCTTGCAACCCTCTGTGGCTGCAACATACTCAGCCTCTGTGGTAGACAAAGCAACGCACTTCTGTGCGCGAGACATCCACGACACTGCACCACCTGCAAAGGTGAACACATAACCAGAAGTGGATCTCCTACTATCCACATGCCCTGCATAGTCTGAATCTGTGTACCCAAGTACACGCATGTCTCCTTTACCAAAGCAAATGCACATCTCCTTGGTACCCTTCATGTACCTCATGATGCACTTAACTGCCTCCCAATGCCTCTTTCCTGGATTAGCCATATAGCGGCTAACAACTCCCACTGCAAATGCAATGTCTGGTCTAGTAGCTATCATAGCATACATAAGACTCCCAACTGCTGATGCATAAGGAACCTTGGCCATCATGGCCTTTTCCTCATCTGATTTGGGACTATCTGTATGACTCAGTTTCACATATGGAGGCAATGGAGTACTCACTACCTTCCCCCCCTCCATATTGAAACGTTGCAATACTTTTGTAACATACTCTTTTTGTGAAAGCCAAAGGAGTTTCCTACTCCGATCACGCGTGATGTGCATACCAAGAATATGACCTGCAAATCCCAAATCCTTCATATCAAAGGCCTCATGCAACTTGGCCTTTAATGCATCTAGCTCATAAGTATTCTTGCTAGCCAATAGCATATCATCCACATATAGTGCCAGGATTATCAGGCTACTATCCTTAGCCCTTTTAGTATAGAGGCAGTGATCAATTTCACTCCTTCTAAAACCCTGGGACCGAATGAAAGCATAAAACTTCTGATACCATTCTCTAGGTGCTTGCTTAAGACCATAGAGACTCTTGTTCAGCTTGCAAACTAAATGCTCTTTGCCCTTTTCTTCAAAGCCTTCCGGCTGCACCATGTAAATTTCCTCATGCAAATCCCCATGCAAGAAAGCTGTCTTGACATCCATTTGCATAAGCTCCATATCCTCTACTGCCACTAGTCCAAGCATGCATCTAAGTGTGGTCATCTTCACAACCGGAGAGAATATCTCATCAAAGTCCACACCCTTCTCTTGCTTGAACCCTTTAGCAACCAAACGGGCCTTGTATCTAGGCACATCATCACCTGTGACCTTCATTTTGTAGACCCATTTACATGGCAATGCTTTCTTTCCATGTGGCAAAGAAACCAAGTCCCAAGTCTTATTCTTCATAAGTGAACTCATCTCTGATTGCATAGCATACTCCCACTTGCGTTGATCCTCACGCATCATAGCCTCTTTGTAGCAAGAAGGCTCCCTGCAATCAGTAAGCATCACATAGTCTACCCCTGGAACAAACCTATCAGGCGGTCTAGACACTCTAGATGATCTTCTCAATGGCATTTCAGCTTGCTGTCCCACTTGCATATCAGCCACATTTGGCTCATCATTTCCACCAATAGATGATCCATCATCTACCCTTGATTGTATACCTGTGGGAGTACTTGGTGGCACCATTTCTTGCACATTTGGTGCATGGACAGCTTGCTGTCTATCAACATATGCAGGTGGATTCACATCCTGGAAAGTGATTCTCCTCATTTCCACATCCCTCATGGGTGCCTTATGCATCTTCTTCTCATTGAAGACCACATCATGGCTGCGTATGATCTTCTTTGCTTCTGGATCCCAGAGACGATAGCCCATCTCTCCACTTTCACCATAACCTAGAAAGATGCATTTCCTAGACTTAGGATCTAGCTTCTGTCGAAGCTCTTTTGGCACATGTGCATATGCCTCACACCCAAATATACGCAAATGAGAGTAAGAGGGCTTCTTTCCACTCCATGCCTCTTCAGGAATACCACCATCCAAACTCTTACTAGGTGATCTATTGATCACATGCACTGCAGTCTTCATTGCCTCAGCCCAAAAACCACCAGAAAGACTTGCATTGGAAAGCATGCATTGCAACCTTTCTTGAATGGTACGGTTCATCTTTTCTGCAACTAGATTTTGCTCTGGAGTATGAGAGGATGTGAGCTCCCTCTTAATCCCACGTGTATCACAGAAATGCTGAAAGTCATGAGAGAGATACTCTCCACCATTGTCAGTCCGTAGGCATTTAAGCGTTCTACCTGACTGATTCTCAACCAAGGCCAGCCATTTCTGAAATACCTGGAACACATCACTCTTCTGAGCTATAGCATAAGCCCACACTTTCCTAGTTGCATCATCAATGAATGTCACATAGTATTCAGCCCCGCCTAATGACCGTGTAGGCATGGGACCGCATACATCTGAATGCACCAAATCAAGCTTTTCAAACTCTTTCTTTCGCCTTCTTTTATGGGCTGATTTAGTCTGCTTCCCATAGAGACAATGCTCACAAAATTCAAAATCAGAGAAACTCAAATGCGGTACATAACCCAAACGGCATAAGAGTTTCATTCCATTCTGGCTCATGTGCCCCAACCTGCAATGCCACAAAGAAGTGCTTGGCTGCTCGGTTATTGCAACAACATGATCAAATACCCCTGATACATGTAAGGGATACAAAGTCCCACACTTGGCACCCCTGGCCAAAAGCATAGAGCCCTTCTGAATTTTCCAACTCTGAAAGCCAAAAGTGGTGTGAAAACCAGCATCATCTAGCTGACCCACTGAAATAAGACTCTTGGTCAACTTAGGCACATGTCTCACATGTTTCAAAACAAATGCATACCCATTTGCAAAAGAAAACTTTATGTCACCTGCTCCCACTATGTCACATGCATAGTCATTTCCAAGATGCACACAACCTGTCTTTCCACTATCATAAGTGGAGAACCATTCCCTATGGGGAGTAACATGGAATGAAGCACCAGAATCCAAAATCCAATCCTGGGAATATGCATCATCTGAAGTGGTAAGCAACTCTGCAGATAAACTAGACATGAAGAGAACATCATTGTCACTATCATGTGTGACTGCATTGATCTCCTCAATCTTCACTTTTCCTTTGTCCTCCCTTGGACTCTCTTCCTTTTGATTTGCACCCCAATTTGCATTCTTTTTCTTATCCTTTTGCTCTCTTTTCAGCTTGTAGCAATCCTTTTTCATATGGCCCTTCTTGCCACAATGGTAACACTCAATGTTCCGTGCCTTGGATTTGCTACGAGACTTCCCTCTTTCTTGGGACTTCCCCCTGAACTGTGATCTACCCCTTTGCACATTTAAGGTTGCATCCTGCTTGTTGCCATCCATAGACTTCCGTCTAATCTCCTCGGCCAACAAGCTACCCACAACATCATCAAATTTCAGTACTCCACCAGGTGCAGAGTTACTGACAGCTGTATGGAAGGTATCCCATGAGGATGGCAATGAACATAAGAGAAATATTGCCTTAGTCTCCGCATCAAAATTCATTTTCTGAGCCTAAAGCTGGCTGAAAATAATATTGAATTCATTCAAGTGAGACGCAATGGAGACCCCTTCCTTCATCTGCAGCTCAAACAACCTCTTCATGAGGTAAACTTTATTAGAGGCAGTTTCCTTCTCATAAGTGGCACACAGTTTCTTCCACAAATCTTCCGTACTCTGCTCATTTACTACTGTGAAATAAACTGACTCTGCAAGATGAAGTCTAATAGTAGACTTTGCTAATGCATCCAACTCATTCCAATCATCCTCAGACATATTTGCAAGCTTAGCTTCAATCCCTGCCAAGGGTTTAATCTGCTTCTTTTGAATAAGCACATCCCTTATTTGTTCTTTCCACAAAGAAAAGTTTGTCCCATCAAACTTTTTAATGCTGAAAAACTCCTTTTCAGGCATGGAAGAGGATGCCATGATGCAAATAAAGCAAAATCCCAAATGCTAGTACCTACAAGAGAGAATCACACCAAATACTAGGTGCACCAAATGTGTATGCCACAATAGACTGAAATATCACCAAAGCTCAAAGCTCAAAGCATCAAAAGATGCATCTGACTCATGTGCATATACTATGCATCCATATGAGCAAATCTGGCCCAAAAGAAAATGCCAATAAGTGCCAAATAACTCAAGCATAAACACTGTCCACTGGCATTTGCATCAATAATGTCTCATCCAAGAGAGCATAGCACTATCAGTGCATCAACGGAAGCAAGAACGGAAGAAGGAGAGAGAGAGAGACAGAGAGCCACACAAGTTTTGGTGGGTGCAGAACCACCCTAATCTTCTTTTTCATTCATATATATATGTGTTTGAGTATTGTACATAACTGGGGTTAAGGCACAGTGACCTTTAACCCCACAACCTCCCACTTAAAGGACAATGTGCCTTTAAGGGAGAATAACTAGTGAGCATACTATCCAATGCCCATCAATACACGACAATACTCAAACCGCTGACTAGGTAGACTCTTCGTCAGCATATCTGCAGGGTTATCATCTGTATGAACCTTGACAAGCTCTATGCGCTTGTCCTCAAGTACCTCCCTGATGAAATGGTACCTGACCTCAATGTGTTTGGTCTTTGCATGAAAGACCGGATTCCGTGCTAGCTGAATAGCACTCATGGAATCACTATGCAATGTTTCAAAGCTGTCCCTCAGCATAAAATAGCATCCATGTGCAAAGCGTCCATAAAAAAAATAGCATCCCACAAGGCAATTTGGGCCTATCAGCGCATCCAATAAGGATCGCAATGCATCCAAATGGCCTATAAATCATCCACTGCAACCCAGTACATACCACGAATGAGCGCACACTGCTCAAACTGCAACCAGAGTGATCTGCATAAGGTATGCTCAAGAAATCATAGTCCCACGGTAATGAGCGCTACTGAAAATAGAACCTGAGATGCCTCAAAACATGGGCGCCATTGCATAATTGGACTCAGCAAGAAAATCTGCAAATATCTCTCTTTTGCCAGAACTCCAAAATCCCAACCGATGAGTGAGAAATGGGAGTCAACACTTATCCACTGCCATGTGGCATAAATCTAAGGTTTCAAAACCTTAGAATGAAAAATGCATAACAGAGAGACGAAATCGAATACACAGAGATCTATAACTCTGAAAATCCTCCACCGAATTACGCAAGAACTGACAGCTAGGGGTTTTTAGGCGTCCGGAACGCAATGGGATAGACGGTTTTGGAAACCGTGGTCTCAATCACTGGGTCCAACACACGGACTGAAAAACGTTTTTTGAAACAGAGCTGTTTGTAAACTCCACCGGAGTGCGAATGATGAGCAACATAGAAGTTTTAGGACCTCCTGAGTCCACCGGAACTGACAGATCTGCAAATGGTTGCTCCAAACTTGAGTTCCAACACCCTAGTAAAAAACGCAGGAATTGACACAGTGAGTCAGAAATCCAATGAAATGACCCCAGATTCAAGAATGAAGGTGTTTCCAAGCTCCTGAAGTGAAGTGGACACCAAAAGCAAGCAATAGTTGCCTCTACAAGTCAATATGGAGTCTCTGTCATCGAACGGAACAGGGAAAAGCTCAAAAAACGACTTTTTCTTTGAAACCACTTAACAGGCTCTCAAAACCACTTCGCAAAGCCAAAGTGACTTTTCCAAATGTTCCTCCAAGTTCTCTGCACACTCGGATGCAAGTAAAGTCACCCACAAAGCTTTCCACAGAGCTTTTCCTTCCTCCCACAGAGCTACTGAGCTTCCAAGCATTCACGCACGCTCAGCTAGATCACCCGGGCTCTGATACCAGTTGAGAGTGCTCTCAACGGAAGCAAGAACGGAAGAAGGAGAGAGAGAGACAGAGAGCCACACAAGTTTTGGTGGGTGCAGAACCACCCTAATCTTCTTTTTCATTCATATATATATGTGTTTGAGTATTGTACATAACTGGGGTTAAGGCACAGTGACCTTTAATCCCACAATTCTCTGCAGCAGAAAGGGTATAGATGCTATAACCCTTCTACACGTAAGTTCACAGTGAGCAGAGATGTTGTTTTTGATGAGATGAGCAGCTGGTATAAACCAGTAAATGTGATGATTGATGTAGATGCACAAAATGGTAATGCTGCACAGAATGCACAGCAGCAATCACAGAATATCAATGGACCTGGAGTGTCCTCTACCAGTGGTTCACATACTTCGCCATGGACAGGCAGATTGAGATCAGGAGAATCCCCTCAAAGCAATGCAGATAGTGGTACGCAGGTATCACGAAAAGGAAAAGAGAAGGTAGATCAGCCCATGTTTGATGTGAATGCAGGTCACTCTTATGTGGATGGTGAATCCAGTGGCTCAGAACAGAGCATTGATGATGAGTTGGGTATTCCTTCTGTTGTTACACCTAGAGTAAGGAAGACCAGGGATGTTTTGAGAGCACTTGGAAGTGAGCCTATTTTGTGCAGGTCTACCAGGGTTAGGTATCCTGTGGATAGGCTGAAATATGATGGATTTACAGCCATTCACTATGCCTATATGGTCAAAGTGATACAGGAACCAGAACCCACTTCTTTTGAGCAAGCCATGGGAAATGAAAAATGGGAGAAAGCCATGGATGAAGAAATGGATGCCTTGGATGCTAATGCTACATGGGAATTGGTGCCTTTGCCGAAAGGCAAGAATGCAATTGGCTGTAAGTGGGTTTATAAGATCAAGCACAATGCAGATGGTTCTGTGAATAGATAAAAGGCAAGATTAGTTGTCAAGGGGTATGCACAGACATATGGCATTGATTATGAAGAAACTTTTAGCCCGGTTGCAAGGATGGCAACCGTAAAAGCAGCCATTGCTATGGCTGCATCAAAGGGATGGTCTTTACATCAGATGGATGTAAAGAATGCCTTCTTGCATGGTGATTTGCAAGAAGAGGTCTTTATGGAGCAGCCAGCAGGTTATGTTCATGCTACTCATCCTGAGTTTGTTTGCAGGTTGAAGAAAGCCTTGTATGGCTTGAAACAAGCACCTAGAGCATGGTCTGACAAGATAGGACAGTATCTTGTCACTATTGGCTTTCAGATTTCCAAGGCAGATTTCTCACTCTATGTGAGAAAAACAGAGAAAGGGATTATGCTGCTGGTCATTTATGTTGATGATTTGATCATCACAGGTGATAGTGATGAAGATATCCTTCATGTGAAAATGCTATTGAGGCAAAAGTTTGAGATGCAGGTCGCTCTTATGTGGATGGTGAATCCAGTGGCTCAGAACAGAGCATTGATGATGAGTTGGGTATTCCTTCTGTTGTTACACCTGGAGTAAGGAAGACCAGGGATGTTTTGAGAGCACCTGGAAGTGAGCCTATTTTGTGCAGGTCTACCAGGGTTAGGTATTCTGTGGATAGGCTGAAATATGATGGATTTACAGCCATTCACTATGCCTATATGGTCAAAGTGATACAGGAACCAGAACCCACTTCTTTTGAGCAAGCCATGGGAAATGAAAAATGGGAGAAAGCCATGGATGAAGAAATGGATGCCTTGGATGCTAATGCTACATGGGAATTGGTGCCTTTGCCGAAAGGCAAGAATGCAATTGGCTGTAAGTGGGTTTATAAGATCAAGCACAATGCAGATGGTTCTGTGAATAGATACAAGGCAAGATTAGTTGTCAAGGGGTATCCACAGACATATGGCATTGATTATGAAGAAACATTCAGTCCAGTTGCAAGGATGGAAACTGTAAGAGCAGTCATTACTATGGCTGCATCGAAGGGATGGTCTTTACATCAGATGGATGTAAAGAATGCCTTCTTGCATGGTGATTTGCAAGAAGAGGTCTATATGGAGCAGCCACCAGGTTATGTGCATGCTGTTCATCTTGAGTTTGTTTGCAGGTTGAAGAAAGCCTTGTATGGCTTGAAGCAAGCACCCAAAGCATGGTCTGATAAGATAGGATAGTATCTTGTCACTATTGGCTTTCAGATTTCCACGGCAGATTTTCTCACTTTATGTGAGAAAAACAGAGAAAGGTATTATCTTGCTTATCATTTATGTTGATGATTTAATCATCACAGGTGATAGTGATGAAGATATCCTTCATGTGAAAATGCTATTGAAGCAGAAGTTTGAGATGAAGGATTTGGGAGAGCTACGTTACTTCTTGGGCATTGAGGTGATTAGATCCACAAGTGGGATATGGCTCTTGCAGAGGCAGTATGGATTGGACATGCTGTCCAAATATGGGATGACAGGCTGTAAGCCTATTTCAGTTCCTTTGGAGCAGAATGTGAAGCTGAGCGCAGATGCAGGTGAGCTTCTGGAAGACCCTACTATGTACAAACACATAGTAGGAAGTTTGATTTACATGACTATTACCAGGCCAGAATTGAGCTATGCTCTTGGGTTGGTAAGTCAGTTTATGCAGGCTCCAAGGAAACCGCATTTGGATGCGGCTAGACGCATACTCAGGTATGTGAAGTCCACATTGCAGTATGGACTATTTTATGAGGCTGGGGTTCAGATACAGTTGCATGGATACACTGATGCTGATTGGGCTGGTAGCATTTCTAATAGACGATCTACCAGTGGATATGTGTTCTCTTTTGGGAGTGCTGCAGTCACTTGGAGCAGCAAGAAACAGCCTACAATTGCCTTGTCGAGCACAAAGGCTGAGTACAGGGGTGCAGCAATGGCTGCATGTGAGGTAGCTTGGTTGCATAAGCTACTTTATGATATGCATCAGTCTACAGATGGGCCAGTTGTCATTTATTGTGACAACATGAGTAGTATACATTTGGCAAAGAACCCAGTCTTTCATGCCAGAACAAAGCACATTGAGGTGCATTATCACTATGTGCGGGAGAAGGTTTTACTAGGTCTCATTGATCTAGTTTATGTCAGTACAGAGGATCAGGTAGCTGACATCTTCACGAAAGCATTGGGCGCAGAGAAGCTGCGCAAGTTCAGAGACCTGCTTGGTGTGCAGGAATTGGGATTGAGCTCGAGAGGGAGTGTTGAGATATCAAGCTCCACTCCCGATATGCCAGGGTGACTGTTGTGCATTTATGTCACCGACCTGTTAGCTGGAGATGCGGTTGGTACACCGCCCACGAATAATAGCTGGATGACAGCTATCCTTATCTACTCTAGTTTGTGGCTCAGTTAGTATGCCACCTTAGTTAGTTGAGTTTGGTTTGAGACCCACATATAGGGTTCTTCTATTTCTTTGTACAAGTGTTCTTTTGGCTTTCACAACTAAGAAGAGGAAAACTGTTTTCAGCCTCCACCTTTGTGTGTATTCCCCCATTGTGCATGTGAGAAAGCCGCAAGTGAGACTCCTTCCCTCTCTCCCACAATCTTAACAGAAGATAATATTAAGTCGCGATGTGGTCTTCTCAGAATAGCCGCATCAATTGGAGGAGGATGTTTCCTTCCCAGACAACCAGGATCAAGATATCCATTCAGTACAACCACCAATAGTAGACCGAACTCCCCCAATGGTGCTTGGGAGGATTCAAGATAAAGAAGAGGAAGAAGAGCCTGCAGAACGACAATGGCAACAGCCATTCCCGAAGTGGGTAAAGCAGCTTTTGGATGGCAGAGAACCTCCAGTCATTGAGGAGGAATCATCCGAACACCGTTGATCCAAGAGATTAGAGGAGCAAAGCAGGGCGCAGAAACACTTGGTCAACTATGCTTTGATGACAGAGGTGATCCATGCTGAAGAACCCAAGTGTCTTGAAGAGGCACAGGGTGATGATAGGTGGATGGAGGCTATGCAGTCGGAGCATGGATCCATAATGAAGAACAACACTTGGGACCTTATGGATCAACCACCAAAATGCAAGGTCATCGGCACCAAGTGGGTGTACAAGACCAAGTATAAGTCCGATGGCACGTTGTATAAGTACAAGGCTCGTGGCAAAATGATTCGCACAGTTGCATGGTTTTGATTATCAAGATACTTTTGCTCCCACAGCTCGACTAACCACAATTTGCAGTGTTTTGGCTTTAGTAGCATAGGAAAGTTGGCCCGTGTTTCAGATGGATGTAAAATCTGCCTTTCTAAATGGAGATCTCAAGGAGGAGGTATACATGGAACAACCACCAGGTTTTGTGATCCCCGGTTCAAAAGGTAAAGTCTGTAAACTGAAGAAGGCACTTTACAGGCTGAAACAGGCCCCACGAGCATGGTACCAGCGGATTGATGCCTACTTTCTACAAAATGGGTTCAGGAGGAGCCCATCTGATGCAAATTTGTATATCTACAAAGAAGGAGGCAGGTGTATGCTTTATGTGGACGACCTTATCATAACAGGGAACCATGAAGAAAAGATCTCACAGACAAAGCAGTTGCTAGGAAGAGAGTTTGAAATGACAAACCTCGGACTGATGCATTTTTGTTTAGGGATTGAAGTTTGGCAAGAGCCAAAATAGATCATCTCACAGCTGAAGTATGCTGGAGAGATACTGAAGGCATTTGGCATGGCTGAGTGCAAGACAGTTGGCACCCCTATGGAGGTTGACGTGAAGCTCTCAAAACGAGGATTCATCACCACTGGTGGACGAAGCGAAGTATAGCAGGCTTGTGGGCAGTTTTATTTACTTATGCAACATGCGACCGGACATCGGTTTGCAACTGGTGTACTAAGCAAGTTTTCCAATAAGCCCCGGGATAACCATTGGAGGGCAGGGATGCAGGTGCTGAAATACATCAAAGGCCAACTTGATTATGGCATCACCTATACCAAGGGCAACACCTTGACTAGATTCTGTGACTCGGATTGGGAAGGAGACATGGACAGCAAGAGATCAGTGACAGGTTACTGTTTCTCACTTGGATCTGGAGTTGTGTCATGGGTCAGCAAGAAGCAACCCACAGTTGCTCTTTCTTCTACCGAGGCTGAGTACAAATCAGCATGTTTTGCTTCTTGTAAGGCAATGTGGTTCAGGAGGATTTTAGGGGACATGGGTGTAGTGCAAAACAAGCCTACGCAGTTATCATGTGACAATCAGAGTTGCATGGCAATTGCAAAGAACTCGGTGTACCACGCTCGCACAAAACACATTGACATTCAATATCACTTTGTATGCGAGGTCATCATGGATGGAGAGGTCGATTTGGTGTACTGTCTGACTACAGAGAATGCTGCGGACATCTTCACGAAGGCTCTTGGAAGAGACGTGCTGGAGAGGCATCTTCATCGGTGGGCCGAAAAAGTAAGTTCACTTACGGGTGGACATTGAGGGGGGGTGTTAGATATCAATGCTCTACTCTCGTGTAACTATGTGGGAACAAACTAACTCTACTTGTAAACCCCCCATATGAGGAGAAGGCATTTGAGTAGCTCCGTTATCTGGTAGGTCCTGGTTTGGACACCAGATGGGGGCCATGTGTGGCCTAATGGCTGGATGGCTTCAGATAGAGTTGGGGCACTGCCAACTAGGCTACATGCAAGTGCGGGAAGGCATCAGATGACTGATCGCACTGAGGGTAGACGGAGCATTTCTCGAGGCAGCCCGTGGGGCCCGTTTAGAGCCCTAGATAATCCCAGATGGCTCTGGGCCGAACAAAAAATTGCTCTATTCTGTGCCACAGTTCTAACGTGTGGTCGGTGGCCTGTTTTGGGACTGACCTCCAATCGGCCATTTTGGGCCAACTGGGTCCCAATTGGGTCTAACCAACTACAACTGGTGGCTATATAAGAGCAAGCCCATGAAGCCCATATCATCACTGGCTATAGCAACCCTAATTCCTTAGCATCCAGCCTCCGTCCTCTACTGTTTTTAGCACACCATCAAAGCTTCTCACACAAGAGCGCACGGCTGGGAGGCAGCGCCATCTATTATATTAGTTTTACAGTAATCAAAATTTTGATTCTCCATACTATCTGCTTTTCTCTCTTGCATACGAGATCCTGTTATCTATTGAGCACAAACATTGTATTGTTTTCTTACATAATGGTTAGCAAAATGGATGCATTCCTAGTTCTTGGACTAATCCTAGTTCCTTATGGGCATTTTCCACAGTTCTCTTTTACCAATGCAAAGCAAAAGTAAGATTGTCCACAATCTATCTTCTCGTCTACCCCTAGCTCGCCATTTGTCATCTACCCACATCTCGCTACCTGTCATCTACGTGTAGCTCTCCTGCACTGATCTAGATTTGTGATCACCTCCAAGACCTTGTAGGAGAAAGCAGCCAAAATTGGGATCACACTGTATCAACAACTTATTTGTATAAACAAAGATCCTAAAATAGTGAAGAACAAACAATGAAAGGAGTTGGAAATGGTGAATGAAATGGAATAATAGAGGCTTAAGTAGAGTGAAGGTCACACGGTGGTTTGGCTCATGTGAGGGCCACCGCAGTGATTGTCTGAGTCGGCTAAACCATAAGTCTTTTTCCATCAACGTGGCTCCTTCATGATTATTTGGATTGGGCTTGCATGCGATCTAAGGGCTCCTTAATTTTAGTAGCCACTGTGGTGGCTCCTTCATAATTATTTGGATTGGGCTTGCATGCAATTTAATTACCACTTAATTATAGTCTCACTGGCATGGCAGCTCCTTCATGATTATTTGGACGGCACCACCGGGCTTGCATTAGCAGATCTAAGGGTGCATTGAATGCATCTACAACGTGGGCAAGGGACAAGTGAAAGGAGTCATAAATGGTGAATGAAATGGAATAATGGAGGCTTAAGTAGAGTGAAGGACGTGGTAGTTTGGCTCATGCGAGGGTCACCGTGGTGGTGGTCCTAAACCATAAGTCTTTTTTTGTCGACATGGCTCCTTCATGATTATTTGGATCAGGATTGCATGCGATCTAAGGGCTCCTTAATTAGTAGCCACTGCGATGGCTCCTTCCATGATTATTTGGACAAGTCTTGTATGCAAATTAATTATCACTTAATTACCAGTCACTGGCATGGCGGCTCCTTCATGATTATTTAGATGGCACCACTGGTGGGCTTGCATGCAATTTAAGGGTGCATTGAATGCATTTGTGACATGGACAAGATTGCCCACGTCGCGGGTAATCTTGCCTATCCATACATTGCATTTGGATGTCCTAATGTAGTTAATTACTGGCCACCATGGTGGGTATGTGATTACATGTCGGGTTTACATACGATTGTTGAGCTTGCATGTGATTATTTTTGGGGCAAAACAATTCTCGATTATTTTTAGTGCAGTTAATTACCAGTCACCATCGCGGTGGCATAAGATTAAATAGCGGCTCATGATTCTATAATTGAAGATGGCTTATGATTATTTGGATGGCACCACCACGACTCTAGTCACCGCACTAGCTTAGATTTTGATTAATTTAAGGTGGCTTATTAAGATGGCTCATGATTATTTGGATGGCACCACTGGACCTCCAATCACTATGGTGGCTCGAATTTTGATTAATTTAAGGTGACTCATTAATATAAGAGGAGTATAAGAGTGTATCTAACCGTGGTATCGAACATGATTTGGCTACTTTGCTCTCATCTGCCCCTAGTCTACTGCTACTTTGCTCCATGCTCCCTCCTCTAGCTCTCATCCACTCATCTACTCCCCTGCTCATCCGCTCCACTGCTCACCCACTTTTCACCATGCCAGGAACTGTAGGAAATGCATCCAACATTACTATCCCCCATGAATCTACAATGTGATTGCAACTGTTTAGATTTAAAATACATATGCCACATATAAGTTTAAGTTTGCATGCACATGTGCACGTTGTCTTGGAAAAACTTTTCAAAATAGGTGGCACTTCAATTATAGATTAAATATGAAATATATGAGGATGGAATCTGATTAATTGTGTCCATTCCTAGATAGCAGTAAAAGCTAAACGTTATATCACTATGTTATTGGGATATAATATGTGTGAAAAATGACATTTGTTTTTGGCTCTTGAGCTTTTCGTGCATTGCATGATGTATCCCGTATGGAGTTTGCTCTAACGGTTTTTCTTTATACTTAATAGAAGTCTCTTTCTGCAACAAAAAAAAATGACATTTGTTGATCCAATGAATTAATTTGAATAACTCAAAGAAACACATATCCAACCTATAGCTTTACTAATGGGGGGTGCACTTGTCATGATGTAAAGAAGCATGCAACATCAAATATAGGTTTTTTTTGGGGGTTCATATACAAACTTGAAGGAAGGAGGGAGGGGTTTTCTACAAGAATTGCCCAGGGGATTCACAATAGGAAACTTTTCATATCACATGAGTGTACAATAGGGGGGCTCTTTTGAGATGAGGCATAGCTTGTACACTAGGGGTCGGGGACCTTTTCTTTTCCCCAAGTCTTAAATTTAAGCTAGGGGGACCATGCCATATTTGGTGAGGAGGGGGGAAAGGTGGAGGTAGAGAGGGGTTGTAGGACACTGCTAATTTTTACCCTAAACATAAAAAGAACACACATGTACACATTTGACTAATGGTATGCATGAACTAAGTCTAAACTAAGTCTAGGTTTAGGCCATGGTAGGGAAAATAATAAGGTCAAATAATATCCCATGGGTTAATATTTGAAGCATTCCAAAATTACATGGGCAAAAGCATTTAAAGAGATTCAAGGAGAGGGGGTACATAGTACAATTTTGGTAATATCCTTATAAGCATAGATAGGGGTGTTTAATTATCTTACAAGGACCGTATATCGAGGGGTTAGGTGATGCCCCTAAAAGATTACAGTTTTAGAGCACTTACAAAGTATGCATGGAAGCCTTTCTGATTTAGCCCAAGTGGGATTGTCCCACTTTCTCCACCCTCTTCGCAATAGCCTCACGCTTTTGCTTGTGCAAGTTGGCATCTCCTTGAATTCATACTTGAATTTCTTTCAATTGTCCTTGTGAGTCCCTCCTGAGTCCATGGAGGGTGTGACTGATTCTCTCTAACAACCTATGAATCAAATATTTTTTACTCTTCACAACTTAGCACATTTTGGCTAACTTCTTGGAAGTCTCATGGCATGACGAGTCCATCATTACTTGCCTGAATTCTATAGTACATAGTTGATGCATATGGTTTATGACAACCTTACCCTTGCTAGGTCCATCAATATTTATTTTTTATCATCAATAGTGTATGGATCGCTTGTGGATGCTTTTGAATCCACGTTGTACCACTATCTCTATCTACTTGTGTGTGTGCATGATGAAAAGGAGCAATCTTTAAATTTAGTACTGTGTTTTCCTAGTTGTATTTCTGCCCTATGGAATCAAAAGGTGAGGTGGAAGTTGGAAGGAGTGAGGATGATTGAAGAACGAGTGTAGCTGATTTGCCAAACATTGACTCGGTGAATTGTAGGTGGTGTGTGGATCTATTTCTAAGAGGAAATTCACAAAACTAACTTTTTCCCTCCATCTACCTTAGTTTTTGAAAAAAACATTGCCAAATCATTACCTCTTGAAGTTAGGAGATAAGTGAATGTGTTTTCAAAGAGAAAACTTGGCAAAAACTCCAAAAACATCAAAGCTTGAGGATGTAGAAACATACATACATTTTTACTCTTGTGTTTGCCTCTTTCCCTTCCCTTGCAAGCTATGATAGTATGATATCTAGGAGGAAGTGTGGTAGTATAATATTTTGGTATGGCATCTTGTGTATGATAGTGTAGTATGGTATGCTTATTTCAACATTATGGCCATCCTCTTTTATGTGTATTCACGTACTATATTCAAATTTTTGGACACCTTTTAAAGCATGAAAGAGTTCTACATGGTCCATTTTGCTTCAAAAGACCAAAGTTGGTGTGTCTTAAGTGCATGTTGAAGTGTGAGGTAGTTCTACATGGGCCATTTTTCCTTAGAAGACCAAACTTGGTGTGTCTTAAGGGCATGTCTACTGCCATCACTCTACCACATTTGGTCCCATTTAGACATTTGTGGATTGACTTTTTTATGGATGCCACCATTTTCAAATTTAAACCCCACCTGGGTCACCAAACTAGGATGCACCATGGCATGTTGAACTATATTAACCATAAGTGTTCTACCAATTTTGGTCCCATTTAGACTTTATGCATTGAATTTTTAATGGATCTTGCTATTTTTCTAATCCTAACCCCACCTAGGCACCAAATTAGAGTGCATCACTGGCATTTGGACTGTATTGACCCAAATAACACCAAACTTAGTAAGACTCTACATCATAGTGTCACCAAGAATCTTACCACATTGTGTCCCATGTAGACATTTTTGCATTGAATTTTGAATGGACGTTGCTATTTTTTAATCCTAACCCACCTAGGCACCAAACTAGGGTGCATCATTGGCATGTTGGACTATGTTAGCCCAAATGGTACTAATCTTGGTATGAATCTAGGTCATAGAGTGACCAAGCATCCTACCAAGTTTTATCCCATTTAGGCCTTTTTTCATAAACTTTGAATGGATGTTGTTGTCTTTTAATCCTAACCCCACCTAAGCACTAAACTAGGGTGCATCATTGGCATGTTGGAATATATTAATCCAAATGGGGCTAAGCTTGGTAGGACTCTAGGCCAAGTTTGGTCCCATTGAGACCTTTGCACATTGATTTTTTTAAGGATGTCATTGGATTTTATAAACCTACCTAGGCATTAAATTCATATTCATCATTGAAATATTAGGCTACATTGACCCAAATGGAACGAAACTTTGTAGGATTGTAGGAGATGTGTGATGAAGTATACTAATAAGTTTGGTCCCATTTGGATGTACGTGCACATACATTTCACCATATCTCCAAGCTAATTATTCTACATTCTTTTACCACATATATCTCCATGTTACTTGTCCTATATTCTTTTACCACATACATGCCTAAGCTAATTTAAGCTTGAATTAGGAGATTCAATGAGCTCATAGACACAAGTGTGTCATATTGGATGAACATTGATCCTAAATAAGACCTTACTACTTTGGGAATGAGAAGGATTAAAAATTTTCATGCAATCCTCAAAGATAGAGCCCTCTCAAGATTATGGTAGCTTCTAACCTCCATCTCTAATCTATAAATTTAGAATTATACATCATTACCAGATCACCTTCTTTGAAAATCTAGAACTTTATGTTTCTATTCACCTAGGCTTGTTTGCATTTCTAAATGATATCACAAATCAAAGAGCTCTGAATTTTGTCCTATTTCAATTGCAATAGCTTTTCTACCCTTTCAGTTAGAGACTTTATGGGACAATTTATGTTGTACAACAAGCTTGAGACTTGCCAAAATAAAGTCCATTTTGGACCATAGCTTCAAGCCCATAGAAGATGATCCACATGAGGATGAGCCAATAGTCGCTGAGTTACTACCATAACATGAATCCCAAGGAGGGGAGATTGCGAGTAGAGGCAAACAAAATACTCTTTGAAGGGGCAAGATTATCTCATCTTGGAGCCATTATATTGATTCTAAATTTGCAAGCAAGCTATGGATGGTCGGATAGGAGTGTAACTACCCTCTTTCAATAAGTATTTTACCTCAGATTCACTTTGTTTATACGCTTGAATACCCCCATTCTTCAAGTATTCTCATTGAATACCCCCATTCTTCAAGTATTCTCATTGAATATCCCCATTGTTCAAGTATTCTCATTCAATTTTCTTTGCAAGTCACTTCAAACACCGCTTTTAAAAGGAAACACCATCCCATCATCAAGGAATGAGGCAAAGGAAATTTTAAGTGCATTGAAAATGGAATAGCTCAATTCATGCATGTCTTAATGATTGCATCCTTTTTGGGGGTACATGCATGCTAGAGTTTGTCCAAAATGTAGTGCATCATGCACTATAGGGAAGACACACAAGGTTTAGAGGTACTAAGGAGGGTTTATGACACATGCCCATCCTAGCATGCATAAAACATATGTTTTGATGTGCATCATTGGCTCAACTTATGGATTGGCATGCCCACAATGCTTCCATAGATGGAAGAGGAAAGGCATGGAGACATGTCTAGAAAAGTTGGCTAGAATTTAGAATGAGCCCCATCATCTACAACTTGGATTTGCAATGATGGTGTGAATCCATGTGGTCATCAATCCACATCCTGGTCTACTTGGCCAATGGCAGTAGTGAACTACAGCTCCTCCATGGTTCACTATAAAGAAGGGACATCTGATGTTAGCACTTATTGTCTCAAGAAAGCATAAGGTGAAGAACATGGATGTATCTCGCTCGTTTGGTGGATGAGTTGCAAACTTTGTAGAATACCTTTTAGGTCTATGATACCTCAAGCCCATTATCCAATGAACTCTTCAGGTACGGCATTTTAATGTGCATAATGCAAGATTATCTTGGCTTGCATTATTGCTTAGTACATATTACAACACATGATCACTTTCAACTCATCACCTTGTTGTAATTTGCCTCATTTTTGTTGTTCTTTGACTCATGTTTTTCAACTCATTGCTTTTTCGTACTTTGACTCATGCTAGTCATTTTTAGGACTCACTATCATAGGATATTATGCTTGCCCTTCATGTGGCAATAGTTTGCACGATTGACACTCCAAAAAGCTAGGCAAGATTGTGTATGAGAACCGCAAGGGATTTCTTCCCATGATTACCTATACCACGTGCATCTAAGATTTAAAGTCTTGAAGAGCTTGGTATTTCTTCAGTCATGAAATCTGGGGATTGGTTGAGACTTTGGATGATCATGGCATCCCCAAACCTCCACTCGACATGAGCCAACTATTCATATTTTATAGTTTCCTTCTTGGAAACATTTGAAAGTCATGTATATTTTGGATTCGATGCATATATTCAAGAATGTGGATAAAATCAAAGATTGGTTATAGAGACACTATCAAATCCCATGCATACTTGAAGGAGACAAAGAGGATCCTATGGCCAAGAGTAACCCATGGCAAGGTGATGTCAGCAAAGGGGGTGCTTCCCAAAATAGAGGAGAAATGTGTAAAAGCCATTATCACCAATATGAAAACCCTAATAGGATATATGCATGCCTTTAGTGTAGAAGGAAAACTTAGGAAAACTAAGCGGTCCCAAGTCACATGATTGGCACAAACTATGGTAGGTTTCAATAATTTTGATCATATTTGCTTGAATTTCAATTAATCTTGGGATTGTTGATATTGACTATAGTGTTCCTGTAGAGCTTTGTGAGGTTTTTTAATAGAATATGTTTAGAAGTTCCATGAATAAATTGATTGGTTTTGTGAGGTATAATGTCATAATTATGTGAGCCAATATTGCATTAGCAAATACTTTTTCTATTATATGCAAGTGGATATCCTCAAAAGAAATAAAAAAATCTTCAATTGAATCAATGAAGATCCAAGCCATGGAGCTATATGTTTAATTGAGAAGGCATTCCCAATGAGTATTATGCATATCCAATTGCACTTAATCGTGCACCTAGTGGATGAGGAGGCTTATATAGGAAGTGTGCATAGTCAATGGATGTTTTTTCTAGAAAGGTTCATGAAGGTATTGAAAGGGTATGTCAGGCAAAGGGCAAAACCAAAAGGCAGCATGGTAGAAGAATGGTGTAGGAGTCAATGTTTTATTTATTGGGTTTTTAGTGTACTTGAATCCATCCATGCCTTGACTTTGGGAGGACGATAGAGATGATCCAAGGGTAGAGGGAGAGATTGCACAAGGGCCTCACAAGGGAAGGGGAGGCAAAGAAAAATGAAGGCATCCTTGGAATTGAAAGTCAACACCTTTTGCAGTTTGTACCATCGTGGAGAAATGAATTGGAAGAGATGAGGAAAAAGGGGCAATGAGAGGATTAGGGAAGGATGACAAGAGGGCTTTCAAGAAAAGCCATTGAGGACATCCTTATCCGATAGAGTTTTTTGTGATGCCCATTAAATGCACTATTGAATGGTTGGAAGGTTATCTCATGGAGGCCAAGCAAAAGGAGGAGGAAGTAATAGATATGGAAACAAAATTTGCATGAGGTTGTGATGTCTAGGTTTGTAAGCATATGTATTACTTGTATGTCTCTTCCTTTTGTATAATTAGTTTTTAGATTGCTTATAAATATCTACTATTGACAAAATGTTGATTTGCTTCATCATTAGTATGGTTCATTCAATGAAATGCGGTTGCATGGTAATCATGTTTGAGTAGCGAAGATTTATGTAAAGCACAATACATTTGATCATGGAGTCATGGAAACATTTCCAAAATATAGGCAAGCTAGTGCCAGTTAGGGATACAAATCTCATTATAAGATAGATCGACTATATTGGAATCATACAAGGCATTCTCCAATCAACTTTTAGAGAGCTTAAAGTATTCATTTTTTATGTCAAATGGTTAAAGGTCATGGGTAGAGGGGCTCATGCTACAGTGATGAGATATTTGAATGGTTTTTGAGATGTTCTTATAGACACATTTGTTTCACCCATGCATTGTGACGAGCAAGTAAGAATTTTCTCTCATATGAATGCATTTGTTCTATTGCATGCATTGTGAGCCATGAAATTATTATGGATTGTTCTTTTTGACTCTTAGGTTGTTTTTCAACCCGATTGCCATCAATGACAAGTGGTGGTATGTGATTCAAGTTGCACCTTGAAAGCACCATGTGTTTGAAGGTGCGTAAGTGGAGCACTTGATGCAAGAAGGGGCAATAGAGGACATGAAAACCAAAACTTCCAACACACCTCTTGTACATGTTGTCAAGAATGAGGATAGTTTGAGCTCATTCAAGAATTTCTCAATAGATGGCTATGACTTGGGAGGTTTGCATTTGCATTCATAGGATGCACCCCACTTAGAGAATGATCTAAGGCTTTATCAGGCTAGATGGTAAAGGCCAATGGGAGACAACGGGAGTTGGGAGAAGTTATATTACATGCAAATATTTTCAAATTACCCATTTTATACTTGAATCAGAATGTATCCTTTAGAAATTAGTATGTATCCTCTAGAAATCATAAGTATCAGTTTCACCCCCAGTTTTTTGACTCTTTTATCGCCTTTTTTTTTGGGTTATTAACATTTTTATCAATGATATATAATCACTCCAACCTCTATTTCCACACTTATTTACATTTTAATATTTATGCTAATGCTCACATTATCGACACTTTTATCACCCATTTTCTAGTGGCATATAGTTTGACAAAAATTTACAACGTTTGTTTTGATATTTTCCTTGTCAATAATATCGACTCCATGCAAATCCATCAGCCCCAAAAGACAAAAACAATGACACTTATGTAGCTAGAGATCCCGCTCTACTGGTGTTGTGACAATAGGTGGAGTAGAGCTACTGCTAGCTAGATCATCCAATCGTCTAGGTGTAGATCCATTGACATACTCCCATTTGTCCTAAAGTACAATAATGGTCTCCATTTGGTATTTCCATGTTCCATAATTGGAGTTGATAAGGCACCATGTGGCAGATAATGATGTGTGTTGATGTGGTAGATGTGCCACGTGGCTGAATGGTGACAAAGGTGTGGGTAACCTTGAGGATAGGGTTGCCACATGGCAACCTGATTGCCTCACCCTAGCTCGTGGCTTATCTGTCACATGTCAAACGCTAGCTTATCAGAATCTGTAAAGATTCTATTGGAATCATTCAAACTACGTCTGCTTTAGCGAGACAGACCCTCGACGTGACCGCCTTGGAGTCCCATGTGTCGGAGAGTTGCCTATGAGCTTGGGCTAGTCAACATGCATGTAGGAGTTGCAAGTAGAACTTGCATGTTGAGGATTCCTGAGAGAGATTATTCCTAGCCTTATGCAAGTATAATTGGAGCTTTGTTGCTACTCTACACACACATTATGTGCTACCTAAGTCCATGTTGGCACAAAGACAACAATGCATTACATGTTTACAAGACAAGATCTCAAAAGGGCCTTGTATAAGGAATAAATTGCTCAATAGAGGTAGAATACCATTAGGGAAACCTCAAAAAGTCCTTATAATTCAGTTCTAAAAATTACAAAATATATGAACTCCCATACACACAAACACATGGAAGCCCTTATTCACTCCAAATAATAGCTTTGCAACTACACATTACATGTCTACAAGATATAGGATCAAAGGTCCTTGCATAAGGAGTTTTTCAATGGAGGCATAGTACCATTACGGGAGAGCAATAAGTTGTAAATCATTGAACTATTACAACATGTATAAGGGATTTATATTTATGCTTGTATATGTGCATGTCCATGTTAGTAGGCATTCTTGTTGATAGTCTTCAGTAAACAACTTTTTGTTCCTCCACTTTGAATGTGGTTCTAGTTTGTTTATTATGAAATCTACGATTTGATCATTTTATATGTTTATTGGGATGTCATAAAAGTAGCACCCTCTTTTGGATGTCGGATATGGGTATGCTTACCAAAAAAATTTAAAGATTTGTCAGCATCAAAATCTAAATGGGTCAATTTACTTCACCTATGGGTTCTCTCATGGGGTCCATATTAGATGATCCCCATTCCTAAATTGATTTTAAAATGGAAATAATTATGCACTTCTCACACAATAGTGTTTGAGGACTATTGCGTGTCATCAGGGATTACAGAGTCATGGGTGAAAGATGGAAGGTGGTGATGCGGAAGTTAAAATCATGGGTGAAATATGTAAAGTGGTGATGAGGAAGTTAAAAACATTGGTGAAATATTTAAGGTGGTGATGGGGAAGTTAAAAAAGGAAAATGGAAGGATTGGTGAAGATATATATGGAAATTTATGACCGAGCAGTTTAGCTAATGAGAAGAAATGGATAAGCCATCGTTTTAGACCTTTGAAGTAGGATTCTCAAGGCTCTAAAAAGAATAACGGTGGGTACCTGAACAGATGGTGTGACTAGCCTGGATCAATGACTTGGAAATGACTTGAGCCATCGTTTTAGACCTTTCAAGTAGGATTCTCAATGCTCTAAAAGAATTTGATGGTTAATGGTGGGTGCCCGAGCAGATGGTGTGACTAGCCTTGATCAATGAGTTGCAAATGACTTGAGCCATAGTCAAATATGTGTGGTAGGGAATACTATTGCTAAGGATAAAGGCAGATGAGGGGATGGATATGAGAAGATCATTATGGAAGGTTGGAGCTAAGATAAGATAATTATGAGACACATGCTTCCCTTATCTTGTTGGATAGTCAAATACAATGCACTACATGTACTACAAGACACAAGTCATGTAGGATTCTAGTTGAGATATTCTATTTTTTTAGTTTAGTAGTCCTTGGATGTCCCTTGATATTTCTTTGGCCAATCATGTAGGATTTTAGCTGAGATATTCTATTTTTTAAGTTTAGTAGTCCTTGGATGTCCCTTGATATTTCTCATGCATGGATTCGTATTCCTCTTTCAAGGCTTTGGTCTTCTTTGCATACTAATTCATGGATGCTGATAATTGTCTAGTAATTGCATCTTGGTATTCATCATGTGGCTCTCTCAAAGTCTAGCATCTTTTTGGAGGGCCTTCTCTAATTGGTCTTTCATTGTTGCAAATGATTCTTTTTGTAGCTTTGTCATGTGACTGTCCTTAGCATTCAAATATTTGTATTTCTCATGATATTTCTCATGCATGGATTTTTATGCCTCTTGCAAGGCTTTGGTCTTCTTTGCATACTAATTCATGGATGTTGATAACTATCCACTAGCTTCTAGCAATTGCATCGTGGTATTCATCATGTGGCTCTCTCAAAGTCTTAGCATCTTTTCGGAGGGCCTTCTCTAATTGGTATTTGATTGTTGCATATGATTCTTTTTGCATCTTTGTCATGCGAGTGCCCTTGGCATTCAAAGCCTCAATGGTCTTCCTCTTTCCCATGCTTTGTTGGTTTGATCTATCTTAGCTTCTTCCTTGTGCTTGCCTCTACCTTGACCTTCCTCCCTCCTTTCCTCAATGTTAGTCTCCATCCCTGGAAATGGTTGGCCATGTCTTGAAACTTCTCTGCTTGCATTAGCCTCCTTGTTCTCCTTGTTCCAATTTGGTTGTTTCTATTTTGGTATGTATTGTTGGCCACCATCTTTGTTGTCTTGGGATAGGTTTGTGTGGATTCAATTATACTTGGGTTAGTTTTTCATAGTTTGGGTTATATTGAGTGGGGTGTGGTTCTTTATTTATTATATTTTTTTGGGGTAGTGGTGGGGGGAACCGAGGAAGAGGAAGTGGCCGGGGCAGTGGCCGAGGGGGGGGGGGGGGGCATGAAGGGGGGGGGGAGGGATAGTAAAGGTGGTTGTAGAGCCATTTATAGAGAACTTTTTGCTATGATTCACTTCTATAAGCATGTCCTTGCTTTGTTATTTGCCTTCCATCTTTTGGATCATGTCATATCCTTACCTTTAAATACTTGCATTAGGTGGTTCTAGATCCATTTTTAGGGGCCTATTCGGTAGGATTCAATTGCATGCTTTGTTCTTTCCTTCCATCTTTTGGATCATGTCATGTTCAAACCTTTAAATACCTCCATTTTTGGGATCACTCCCATGACAGTTTGGCATACTTTGCTCAAAAAATGTTTATTTGCTTAGCAAACTATATAGTTTTGCCTTTTGGGACAAGAATTGATTTGGAAATGGCTTTAACATGTTTAGGGAGCTTTGTTCTCCATTTCTTGTGTTATTTCATCCATCAACATGTTACCCAAGCTTTGACTGTGCATTTTATTTCCCTCTTGTGGGTAGCTTCTTGTACTTATATCTATAGGTTCTCCACATCATAGCATCCCAAATTTCACCAATACTTGCCTCTCGTTAATTTTAGTTTGTAGGCTACTACCCCCTCCATTATGACATTGATAGAACTAGTCTTCACCATGGACATCTTTTGGATCATTTCCTTTACACTTTTACAATCATTATAACAAGTCATGAAGATACAAAATCAGCACCAAGTGCTCTCTTCTTGGGTTACTTCTATCAAAGTTCAAAAGAGTGGCCAATAAGCCATATTTAACTGTGCAAAAAATAGAGTGCATGAATGCATAACAAACATGGGTGCTTTTCACTTTGCAATATATTGCTACTTAATGAGATTCTCATTGCTCAAAATCCATAAGACACTCAATACATTATGACTTGGACTACATTACACTAGCCTTTGTAGTATAGAATTTGAAGACATCACGTGTAAAAAGCCATCTTGGGAGATATTATGTCCTCACGAGGACTCCATTACACTAGCCTTAATATTATAGAATTGAAGAGATCTTGTAAAAAGACATCGTTGGATTTTGATCCATGGAACGACCATCTTCCTTGAGTTTATTCCACCCATCTTAAGTGTATTTTATCCATAAACAAAACCAATTTATTCACTCATTCTTGTAAGAATGATTCGTTACTTTGAAGGTGGTGGCCTTCACTCCTTATTTGGGCATGGCCCATGGTTAATTGAAGGGGCACTTGTAGCTTACCCATGGCAAGCTAGTATTTGTTGGTTAACATGGCTTGTCTCACGCAACCTTATTTGGGTGGCCTCTATCTTGATTTGATCATGAGGTTGCCTTAGGTTTGATCAATTGTATTTGAAGTTTGTCCATAGGGGGGTGTTAGAGGTAGTGGCCTTCACCCCTCGTCTAGGCATGAAGCATGGTTAATTAAGGGGGCTCGCGATTGTGACAAGTGGAATTCGACATGACTGGAGATTGTGGGATCTGTGAATATAAAGAAGGCTCAAAAACCTCGTCAATAATCTTGCCAACCTTCTTTGGAGACGAGGGAGGGATGTGTGGCTAGGAGGTGGGGGGTTGGGACCCCCTCACACTCGGTGCACGCTAGACATGTGGCAACCTTTGTTTGGCTGCCAACAATTACTTATGTGTTTGAAATTTGGTATGAGCGAAATTGCATACATGTCGATTCCCATAAAAGGTGACACCCATTCAATCAACTTTCTTTCACAATTCTCACTAGCTTCTATCTATGGTAGAAAAATTATTTTCAAGTTACCCAAATTATTTGAATGAGTCAACTCACAAGTTGCGAGCTAAGATTTTGAATCTTTTGATTCTAATAATGCTTGGAACTCTTCTACAAGGACAATCCCCAAAACTTATGTCTTATCTTCATTTTTTCCTCTTGTCTGATTGATTGAATCAAATGCGAGCTCTTGGTGAGCATTATTGTGTCGTTTAGAGCTTCCCAAATTGACAAGACATTGAAAATAAAAATTAAATTCAATTTGCATAAATACTTAAATAGAAAGGGAATTCTTCTATCTCTACAATCCTCCTTATGAGCCATATTTTAATTAATATTATGTGGGGGTTATGTACAATGTCTAATAGAAATAGCCCTTTCTTAATCTCCTCCTTTTAATGATATGGGAAGCTAAATAGCATCACATGGATCTAAAATGTTGCCCTCATCCAATGTGATAGTATATAGATCTAGGTATTTAAGTCATGTATCATTAGCAAGGGAATTGAGCATTAACGCCACATAAGAAGTTCCTAGATTGACCATTATATGTATGTAAAATATTATCAAGCCATATTCGTTCTTCTCTCCTTTAAACACTTAGCTATAAATGCTCAAGTTCTCCCTATTGCCCATTGATCTCTCACCAAATTTGAATGAGGGGTCCCTAAGGAAATTACAATAAGCATGAGCCTTGTTCACATGTGCTTTTAACAAGAAGTTGGGTTGTGGTAGTCCTACTCCTTGAAGTTGGTACTTTTTGGAAAGGCTAGGTTCCCTAGGTTTGACTTTTTCATTTTTCAATTCCATCCATTTTGTGGTTTTGAGTTATTCAATGGACATGTATTGCAAGACCTTCGACATTATGATTGTTAGGACACATTTTTTAAAAATTCCAAAAATTGTTACACACACACACACACACACGAGGAGGGAGAGGGAGGGAGGGTGAGCACAGGTAGAGGCAAGAAGAGTGAGTGGAGGGAGAGAGGGGGCTGAGCGTAGAGAGAGGTAGGAAAGGGTGGCGGCACTTAGCTTCAGTTAATTTTTGCAAGCATAGCATGGGTTAATTTAGGTTAATAAGGGAGGAAGGGGGGGCAATTGAGAGAGAGAGAGAGAATTAATTGATTTATTTTTTTTTGTAGAGCCAATGTGTCCCTCCCTACACAAAAGTGGATACATTGTAATTCACTACCACTATGGTACTACCAATCTCCAAAAGTTATTTGTTTATATTGCCATGTACACTTGAATGGCACTCCAAATTCGTAAAATATGTGATGCCAAATATTACTAGCAGTTGATGTGGACAATTTAAACAAGGTACTATAATCATTGGTCTATATCCTCCATACTTGCATGCAGTCTTTTATAAGCTCAAAACTTTTTGAACTAGATAGAATATCAAGTTGTACGATTGCTTCAAACAAGTGTAAACAATGGAAAACAAAACCGTAAGCTCAACACGATGAAGATTGAAGACATCCAACTTCAAAGAGCAATGTGATTCATTTTTAAGGCAATCTAGTCACTATTCGAGCTCCATTGACAAGTGGCTTGTTTGGATTGTTTTCTTGTAACCAAGTTGCTAGCCATGTCTAAAAACGAGGGTTAAGGAAGCATCTCTTTCGCAATTGATTTCAAATTATTCTCTCTCCACATGCTCAATGCCATTAAAAGTTTTACAATTATCAGTCACATAGTGATAACTCTTAAGATTCGCTGGTAAAGAAACACAAGAAGAAAGCAGATAAAGGATACAATAACTTCTAAAGAATCGCTGTGGGGTTTAGCTTTTGCAAGCGCTGTGAGACCTTTGAGGAGTGTGCTCCTCATATGTTTTTCAAAATATTCTCTTGATGCATCCTCATCTGGAAGAGGATCCATTATCACTATAAAGACAAAGAGACAACATGCTATCATGTATCCTGAAGATGTGATACCTTGTACATAAAAATTTGTCTTCTATTAGAAAAGAAAAAAAATCATGATAGCTTAAAAAAGACCCAGGTTCTGAAAACAGCATCTTTACTTACGCAAACAAAAAACCAAAACTCAATATAAGGACCTAACAATTTTAAAAAAACTGCCATGACAAACAAAATCAAAAAATGGAATCTGTTTCAGATGAGTAAATAATATTTACTCATCCTTTTCAATATAACAATCAATCAATTTAGCAAATGCAGGATCACACGTAAATATTGCACGACTCTGTAAATGTGATATGTTTTGACAATCTACCTGTTGGAAAGAAAAACTTAATCTCTCGCTTTGCCTCTTTACAAGAGTTACTACCATGCATAGCATTTTGTATCACATTGGTGCCATGAAGTGCACGTAGGCTGCAACACGACAGCTGCAAGAGATCACTGCTTTCGAATCAATGTATTTTGAGCTCTAAACAATATAAGCATTTATCATCATCGATCTATATTCCCATGTACACTAATAAATTAGACAGGCAATGCTTTGTCTCAGAACGATTCAAGTTTTCCATTAGCATTGTTGGACCCGTGAGCCCCCATGAGGAGGACATGGGGAGCCATATGACAGAGGGGGAGGGATAATAGGGACAGTTATGGGCTGCGGTACAGCAGCACAAAAGGGCTGTATGGCAAGCCAAAATGGGCAGGGACAGCAAGCCCACCAAACCCCCTGGCAGCCCCTTGTATAGGCTGCCCAGGGGGGCTGTTTGGGGCAGATAAAGGCTGACTCGCAGGTCAGCCTGCCAGGCTGAGAACCGACGCCTGGGTCGGCCATTTCCAGGGCTTGTCAGCCCCATATAAAAGGGGCCCCTTTCCCCCCATCATTCTCCATCAACCACTGAATCCTAAGAGGCAGCGCGGAGCAGGAGTTAGCCCACAGAGAGTCTCAGTTTTGCCCAGCCCCTTGCTGGTTATCTTGTGCTCACCTTGAGTTGAATAGGAGTCCATCAGATGCAAATCTCTCTCTCTTTCAGAGGGGGGGCAAAGGCTGGTACTAATCCTATACGTGGACACTCTGATCCTTACCCGTGACCACATCTCAGGTCAAGAGGATGCTCATGAAGGAGTTCAAGATGACAGGCTTGGGATCTCTCCACTACTTCCTCGAGATCGAGGTCAAGCAAAACAAGGACAGCATTTTCATCATGCAAGAGAAAAACTATCGGGAGATACTGAAGTGGTTGGAGATGCAGGACTGCAAGGAGGCTATAACACCAATGGAGGTCGGGCAGAAGTTGAGCATTCATGACTCTTCAGATCTGGTAGATGCCAACGGATATCGACGGTTGGTGGGCAGTCTGCTTTATCTATGTAACACCAGGCCGGACATCTCCCCTTTGTCGTTGGGCTGTCGTGTTGGTTTTCTGCAAATCCCAGGGAGAATTACTGGAAGGCAGGTCTACAAGTGTTGAGGTATCTGAAGGGTACTTGCACATAGGGGATTACATACACCACAAGAATTGAGTCAGGCATATTTTGGACTCACCAGGGCAGGTGACAGCAACACCAAGCATTCAACTTTAGGGTATTGTTTTGTGCTTGCATCAGGGGCCATCTCTTGGCTGAGCAAGAAACAACCCTCAGTTGCTCTTTCTTCTATAGAGGCAAAGTATTGAGCTACTTGCACAGCAGCATGTGAGACATTGTGGCTAGGGTGGATACTTGAGGATATGGACGTGACTTAGGAGGAGGCGACAGTGGTATTGTTTGACAACCAGAGTTGCATAGTCATCGCGAAGAACCCAAAGTTTCATGCACGGACGAAGCACATCAAAGTCCATTACCAATTCGTAGGGGAGCCCATCATCAATGACATCATGGAGCTGATGTACTGTCCGAACGCCGACAATCTTTCCAACGTATTCACGAAAGCTCTCACACAGGAGCAGATGGAACACCTCATTCGACGCATGGGAATCGGCCCACAGTGTCGACATTGAGAGGGAGTGTTGGAAGTCAATGTCCCCCACCCATGAGTCCCCATATGAGGACATGGGGGGGGCATATGACTGAGAGGAGGAGGGATAATCGGGACAGTTCTGGGCTGCAGGCCAGCAGCACAAAAGGGCTATATGGCAGGCGAAAATGGGCAGGGACAGCAAGCCCACCAAACCCCCTGGCAGCCCCTTATATAGGCTGCCCAGGGGGGGCTGTTTGGGACTGGCAGGTTGGCCTGCCAGGGTTGAAAACCTGCGGCCATTTCCAGGGCTTAAAAGGGGCCCCTTTCTCCCCTTATTCTCCATCAGCCACTGAAGCCTAAGAGGAAGCGTGGAGCAGGAGTTAGCCCACAGAGAGTCTCAGTTTTGCCCAGCTCCTTGCTGGTTATCTTGTGCTCACCTTGAGCTGATTTGCCCAATATTTGGTGGAGGAATATACCTGAGTTCTCTCTCTCTCATTCTCTCTCTTGTATATGATGGCTATGCTCTAACCTTTGAGTGAGGTTTTCATGTATGGTCTCTATCATTGAGTGTGAGACGGAGCTGTACCTATTCCGCATAGGTTGTAAGGGTAGAGTGATTCTTTCCTTCATTTCCAACAAGCATGACATTCTTAATCTTGGTCGTTTCAATCAACAGGAGTGACACACAATATATGGGAAATTTTGTAAAAGTATTTCAGAGGGGCCAAAACAAATGATGGCATAGTCTTTATCAGTTTTCAGGTATACTGGGAGATGTGTGTCCACATTTTTGCATAGATGATCAGTTGTGACAACAGAAATACGCAGAGATTACAAGAGTAATTACTTTACAACCTAATCCCAATGTAGCCTTGTGATAAATGCATGAAGATTTCATCTTGTAGCATCTCCTTCTATGCATGGATATAAAGTTATGTTACAATGGCAGCTCAGCCAGTTTAAAGATGTTATTCCCTATCGATCAGGTACCACATCTGCAAACCGTTATAACTCCTGGTACTATATCTGCAAACGATTGTAACACTCCCTGCTTCCCCTAAATACAATAAAGTTGAGGCGTGTTATCAAAGCAGTTCAACTTATATATGGACAATCCTTCCCTACTTATCAGGCAGTAAACGAACTCCACTGTACCTCATGTACACTCTTTTGATAACATAGACTCTTACAATCTTCTGCAAAAAACATAAATCTCTTGCCCCACCCTCCCCCAACCTCTCTCTCTCTCTCTCTCTCTCTCTCTCTCTCCTCCCCTCATCCCATAGAGGAATACCTTGATGGTGACTCTCGTCGAGCTGTTTCTGGATCGGTTGGGCCAATAAGGGCATTCCACTCTTGAACGGCGTTCTTCTTGCCCAGAACAAATGCATAAATGGTCCCACTAGATATTGATGAGGCAGTATTAATATCACAAAACATAAACTAAAATTTCAGACCACCTGCCTAACTGAACGCACTTTAATGCCAATCCCTGTAAACAGAAATAATGCAAATCGAATCCCACACCAGGATTATACAGTCTTATATTACTGGCATTTATTGTCAATGTTGAACTACATCTAATTATGCATTGTGGTCTTTTAGGGCGGAAAACCTGCTCATGAAACGTGTGAGCTTGTCAAATGAGTCGCTTCCTTCGAGGTGATCATAGAACTCTTCAGCTCTCACCCTTGTCAGCTAAGATCAGGACAAGTCAAACGACGATATAATTCTTGTATACATTCTTGGAGAGATACTCATCCAGTTACTCAAAATGATAGTCTGAGATTATAGAAAGAAGTTAAGAGTAACCTGGGTGTGGGTAGATGTCACAATAACAAAGCCATGCTTGTGCATAGCATGCACGATTTTGCCAAGGTGACCACACTGAATTGCATCAGGCTTGATCAGTGCCAGAGTAAGCTGTGTCTGTGGTGCCTCCTCTATTGCATTAATATATGAACAGGGAGCCAAGGAAAGAACAGGTGCATTTTCCATTTGATATAATTTACCTTGCAAAGTATTGAGGGACACCTTTTAAGAAATGGACCAATCACAAATGAAAATAGACAGATGGTATTTCAATTCACATCTTAAAAATGATGTATGTACTTCCAAAATGTTTTCATAAACTCTCTTTTGTCTCACATGCTTTGAGACAGGCCCAATGACATCAAAACCAGATCCAAAAATCAAATCAACCTTCTGTGTTGAAGATCCTTTCATCATTATTCCTACTAAAAATTTTATAATTAACGATTTGGTCGGATTATACTACAAAATCAGGACCCACTCTGGTTAATTGAAGTCTAGCTGATGCACACGTGTAGTCTGTGGAAATCTTAAACCCCTATGACTTTGAAGGAGAGACATGATCCAGTGGCTTGGTGAAGTCTAAAGCCAGATTTCAGATTCACAATGTGGCACAGATATAAGCATAACCTCTCCGCCACAATGCCTACATAGATTAATCCCTGAATAACCAAACTTGCAACAATTGTCTAGAGGTTTGTGTCCGGTTAGTAAACGTTACCTGAGGTCTTTCAAAAGGAACTCAATTAATAGGGTAGTTTAAGGTGGACTCAAGGTCCACCATTCCAGCCAACCTTGTTCCTCGTGCAAAAAATAAGCATGATTCTTCCGCAGATCATTATGTCTTTGTTCCTCCTGCAAAAGGAGACGTGTTTCTTCAGCAGATAATATGTACACATTTCCTAACATTTTTTTGTTCATTGTGACGTCGGTGGCCCTGGAAGTGTGGTGTATATTGCGGTACTTGGAAAATAGAGGTCAGATAAACTCCCAAAAAGACATGGCTTATTCTTTTCCTATAAAAGAAGACTCTCCTAAATTATGAACATTTACCAAAAGGGAAAAAGTACTCTGAAATATGGATAAGCGGTTGCTTATTATTAAAGTTGGCTTCTGCCAGGTTACAGCTACGGTGATGGAAACAAGTAGACCAGGGCATCAAAGTGTCTATATATTTAGAGCCATGCCATGGATAGTTACACTCACTAACAAGTCTCTTCACTTCAACAACAAGGCAACAGAAGGTTCTTGGAAGGATGAACAATCAGTCACATGTGTGCCGTCTCCAGTTTCTAGTGATATGAGAACCTTTGACAATTATCGCATCATGCATGTAGTCAATGATATAGCTCACACTCACTCTACCAAAGCTCTAAAAGTGCTAACCACATCAAGCAACAAAAGGTCCTTGGAAGGATGAATAATCAGTTGGTAAGGCAGGCAGGGTCTGTACATGAAACAAAATTACATCACTTATGGAAAAGAAAAGAAAAAACACTGTTTGTACATCTGCATTGCTTCCGAAATTCAGCTGTTACTGCACCATATGGAACCAAGGTCTGACGCCTCAATTTGCGTTTCATGATATATCATAAATACACCACTGGCCTGGGTAAAAATTTAAGTGAGAAACATTATGTTTTCTAAGACAATCGTATAGACTTTCAGTATGTGTGGAAAGGGATGCTATCTTCCTGGCAGAAAAGGGTAGAAACTTTCTTCTACGGCACAAATTCAACAGAACAACAGAACAAGCTGGGATCCAAGAATTGATTCAAAGGCCATGCGAGGGACACTACCCGCACCCCAAACCTTACCTTCTATCCTTGGAAACTTTATCAAGTAGCAGATTTGGCTATGGCACAGTAAATTTCCTTCTAGCCTTTATCTCTACATCTAGAACTCTTCCTTTTCGTTTCTTTAAGCTGGAACATTCAAATCCCTAGGTAGATCTAGATGCCACACATGTCCCTTTTTTGTAAGCACTGTACAGTATGGGGTCTTATAAAATTCATTGTTCCAAGTTTTCCATTTGCACAATTGTCATGAAGTGATTCATTCAGGGACTTAGTCCTCCATTCCACCCATTGACCCTCAACTCCGCCGTGCTGGCTGACCAGATCTGCCCTCAATACTGGCAGTCTGGCTGTCTTTGGCCAACTGCTCTAGGACTATCTAAGGCCCTTGTGCCTCCTTTAATAATCCCCTTTTTGGGCATTTGCCAGCCCCAAAGTCACGCCTAATATGCCACTAGGTCTTCCCACTTGTATGCCCATCCATACATCATCATGCGTTGCTGCCCACGTGCCCTTACATGCATACCTTACATCTGCTTTCTTTTGCTGCCCATGTGAAAGCTCCACATGCTGCCCTCGTGGAAGCCAGCAAGCTTCCGGCATGCACACGCAACCCCAAATTACACACGTGTCATGCCTGATGTCTTACACATTATACACACATACTCGTTACTGTGCGTGTGTATGTATGTGTGTACGCTTGGTCTTAGCTATCAAAACTTATTGTGTTAAAACTTAAGTAACACCTAGTTAAAAATCTCTTATTACATAAACTAAAAACCAAAGTAGACTATGGACACAACACAAGGCACCTAAGAAACCCTTTTCATGGAAAAAGTCCTCAGTAGGGGACCACACCAATAAGTATCCACCCCTAATCTTTTCGTTAGTGGCCAATACACTAACAGCAGCAGCTAACACCCACATATGAATTTTAAGGACATATGCAGCCATACCACACCTCTACTAAGTCAATATCCCAACCAGCCTTTTCACCTATAGGAATAACAAGTTCGACTAGAAGACATCCTTGCCATTGCCAATAAAATATTTACACTCCTATAGGTATAGGTTCTGGCTCTCCATCTCAGAGTTATTACCAGTCCAACATTACATTTCCTGAGAAACTGCCGCATCTCCCAATGTTATATGGTATAATTTTATATTGACCGTGAACCCTGCATTAGGCATTCATAGGATGACCTTCATCCTGCTCATGAACTCTAGGAGAGGACCAAAACATGTGTAAGGGGTCCTCCCTAGCTGTTGGAGGAAAAAACATATACCTAGATGAATCCAGGAACATTCCCAAACTCATCCTCTAAAAACACTCTAAAAACACAACATAGTGCAGTTTCAATCTCACGATAGTCACTCATAAGATTGAAAACCATAAACTCCATCACGCATAGTACTATGACATCCCCACTGACGTCATCAGTGCCTAACAGTGGGTGTAGACCATAGTATAAAAGTATGCTCTCACACATACAAATCCACACACCCATACATACTTGAGCATCCATTTATACAAAGTCTTCGTATTGAGTTTATGTCGACACTCCGGAGGTGAAGAGCAAACTCAGCCATGACGAAGGCTAGCACTAAAGGAGAAGGCTAATCAAAAAGTAGTCCAAATCTCTTCATTCAAGCTACAACTACTTGTGAAGTCTAAACGACTTCATTTTAGTCTCTCCCAAACGAGCATCTAAACCTAAATCTAGCTGATAGGGCAACGCACCATTTAAGATAGAAAGAATTATCGCAATACCAGCAAGCTGCAACTTGGATGAAAACTTCACAAGGTGAAATTTGCATGTCCGCTAATACGGCAGAAGCATATACCTAGATGAATCCAAGAACATTCCCAAACTCATCCTCTAAAAACACAACAAGTGCAGTTTCAATCTCACGATAGTCACTCATAAGATTGAAAACCATAAACTCCATCACGCATAGCAGGGACTAGCTACTATGACATCCCCACTGACGTCATCAAAGCCCAACAGTGGGTGTAGACCATAGTATAAAAGTATGCTCTCACACATACAAATCCACACACCCACACATACTTGAGCATCCATCTATACAAAGTCTTCGTACTGAGTTTCTATCGGCACTCCGGAGAAAAAAACATGTTTAGTACTGGCATCCAACCACACAAAGAATTTGTTTCCTAGCTGACATAGCAATCCACAGAATCGCATTGTAATTTGCCATTGGGGAGACCTTCCAGATCCTGGTCTTCTCTCCCTGAATACTTCTTACAATTCTATTTCTACCCTAGACCTTAGTCAGTATGTTACATGTCTCTTGAGAGCTTGAGGGCTTTGTAGGCATCAACAGCATAACTTAATATAGAAGAGGTCCTCAGTCACAAAACCAACTTTTGAATACAAGGAGCCTCCTGAGTAAGGTATCAGACAACCACTTACCTCTTGCTCTGTCCTCCCACCTCAGCAAATGATCCTTGCTTTTGTCCTAGAATAGCTACCATGTAATCAATCCTTGATTATTCTTGATGTGGACATAGAAAATATATTAATTTAAACAAAGACAATGTAGTGCTTCATACGCCTACATCACTAACATAAATTTACCATTACAAACAGTGGGAGGCTTGCAAATCAACTTGGCCCTTGCTTTGAAGGGGATGTGGCAATACACACAAACACCGTAGATATCAGATTTAACATACTAATAGGGAGGCATGTGAGCTTGACATAACCCACATTCTAAGCAACACTCAACCTCAAACCCACAAAAGCAAAATGAAAAATATCCCACTGTATCTTTGTCAAAAGGGTATGAGAGCAGGTGAAGCTTCCCATATATAGAAATGAGAGTCGTGGTAAAGTCTACTTCTTAAGTGCAATGAGTGAGCAAGAGCAAACGTGACGAGAAGCACATCTAGCCGCCATCATTACCACAAAGAGCCCTTCTAGGAGACCTAACAGCACCGGGCTACACCTACGCAATTGCACAACAATAAGAATGCAAGGAGGGACATACACAGAAGACCAGGGCTTCATTGCTTTCCCCTATATCATGCCCGCATGAAGCATAAACCACCACTTAATTGGAGGAAAAGAGATCCTCACATCACAAAGCTATTACCGTGGGAGTGGTTCTCTTAATTCAAGGTGCCACGGGCTTATGTGATGACTTGATTATGAAAGGGGATTTGAAGGAGCATTAGCAGTATGTACTCTAGAGCATCTAGAATATTGATGAATTCAAATGCATTTTTCATATTTTTCAGCATCTAGAATATTAATGACTTCAAATGCATTTTTGATGTTTTTCAATCTTAACAATACACCTCTTAATTGATGGCTTGATTGCCCTTTCAGAGAGCTTTCATTTGCCTTTCATATGTGTAAGATGCATTTTTGGGCTGATGTTACCCGACAAAAAACCACCAAGGCCTGGCTATTCTTCATTTTAACAAGCCTAATTATTGCTACGTGTGGTGGTATATTGAGCAAGCTTTTGGTCAGTTCTGCCTTCTCTACTTGGTCCTCTGATCCCTCACCCTGCTGGAACAAAAATATGCAACTGGCATTGAAGCCATATGCTCTCACCACAGCAGCATCTGCCTGTACCAAGTAAACAGCAATAGAAGGTTATAGATCTGTGCATTTGCATGTTTGACCCAATCATCAGATCTAGAGTAGATCCACATACATAGTGTCTTTCACAAATCTCAAGAGCCTCTTACCAGATTTCCATTGAATGTCGGAATATATGAATTGCATGTTCTTCAATTGCATATACAAGACACTCGAATTGTTCTGAAGTATATTACGTGTACCCTTAGCGGATTATGCATTCATCATGTTCATCGAAGATTTCTCTTAACTGACAAAGCAATCATGGGCATGACATTGATACTGTTCTACTCCCAATCAAATTTAAGGTGGCTGCTTCTCTTTTCCTTCCATATTCCTCCACAGTTCTATTGCCACAAAAATGTTTTCACTGTAAGCTACGACATCATGCAGTTGGATCCACCCAAATTTTAATATTTTAGCATGGGGCTTAAGCAGGAGGATGACAATTTGGAAGCTTAATCAAAGCTTCTCGGCCTCCGAAGTATGCCTAAACCTCTAGTCTGCAACAAATGCTCCTGCACTCCAAGTAAAGCCTTGTTTGGAATTTTCTGTGGCTTTGTGTGTGTGTGTGTGCGGGTGAGTGGGTGGGTGGGTGACTGGGTGGGTGGGTGGGTTCACCAAGGCTGTCCTCTTAGTGCTATTCTTTATGCTATAGCCATGCATCCTATGCTTCCTTATATTGATCATTTGGTGGCAACCAGCACATTACATGGCTTACACATTCCTAAAAGTCATCCTTTGGTTGCTCACGCGTATGCAGATGATTCTTTTTTTGTGCCACGGAATACTGAAAGGGACCTTGCTTCGCTTATGCAGGCTCTCTCATTGTATGGGATGGCTGCTGGCCTTCATATCAATTTTCAGAAATCCCGCTCGTTGCCTTTACATTCTAAGGATTCGCGTAGTGTGGTATGGCCAAGGGAAATTGTCCCGGTACGCCATCTTGGTTATCCTCTAGGTTGGACAATTACCCGTCGTCAATAGATTGATTGGGTTCTTGCCAGATTAAAGAAAATGCTGGAATATTGGAAGTTAGCTACTTGGCCTTTGCATATCCGGCTCACAATTGTTCAATCTATTTTTCCTACATTCAATTTTATATGCCATTGATCTTTTTTACCAAAGCAAATCTTGCCATCATGGAAATTTTTTGGCATTCAAAGTATGCAGAAAAAGCTTACGCTTGCTTCCAGTACAGCAATTATGTTCACCAAAATTGCATGGGGGGTTGAATATTCTCATTATTCATGTGCACATTCTGGCTCATAAGGGGAAAATGATGCTACAGTTCCTACATGTTGATCACCCTTGTGCTGCTATGATGCACTTCTTGGCACTTGCTTCTTCAAATTACTTGTCTGTCTACTTTGAAGCTAACTTTGAAATTCGAGCACTCCCAAGCCCGCTGGGCAGGTCAGTCTAAGTCAGATGGAATTTATGGTTTGCAAGGTTGAAATCGATGGTATCCAACCGGGATTACCTGTCCTCTTCAGGTCTCAGCCATAAAAATGATTTTAGTGCCCTTCACTAAGGGAATTACTCATATATCTGTCTCGATTCGTATTATATGGCAACGTAGCAACAAAAAGTGGATGGGATTAAGATAACGGGCCTAAGAACTTAACGATGGAGTTGGCATTGCGGACAAAGAAATTGTACTTAAGATAAAAGGCGAGGAAAGGAATTATACTTAAGATAAGAGCCGAAAAGAATCGTGAGGAAGCGATTATGGCATCTGCATTCGGTATGGTGCCTTTTTGACACGGTAGCGCTAGTGTAGGTTCGACGTAATCTTGAGTTTATTCTCAACGCGATGGTTATGGGACGCTGCATGTAGCCATTCTCGGATATCTTTTTTTTAATATAAAACCTCTACATTCTCCTAAAAGCAAAGAGGGTGCCAAAGAGTCGCTGGCGACCGAAAATGCCGTAAGGGGAAGGCTAAACTGGCTTCAGACTCTAACTCTATCACTAATGTGGTTGCTTACTACTGCTCCTCTGCAAAACAATGTGGTGTCTTCTATGGATCCTCTGCAAAAGGCTCCCAATCCTGAAGATGGTGCTCTTAAATCATGACGACGACGTTGAGCAGAAAAGGAGGACGGCAAACAGTGATTTTTTTTCATGCACCGTAAACGTGAACGGATAACTGTTGGATCAAGCGCTTGGCTTGCCTGTTTCTCTGCCGGAGATCGTGCCAATGCTTATTTGATGTTGCATTTCCGGCATCGCTTGCAGACATCTTTCCGAATTGTCATCACCGCAAACGGCGTCTCCATCTCTGCAAATTTTCGTGCAACGTCCGATCCGATCTCGTTTCTCGCAGGTTTGAAATTGCTGAGATTAGATTTGCATCACGGCAAACTGAAGGTATTTCAATGCATCATCTCTCTCCGCCCTTATGCAATCAATGGCGGTTCTATAATATTTTCCGCACTAATCCTCTAAGCCACTGCTGATTGCACTAATCCTGTAAGCCACTGCTGATTAAGACGATGATCAAAGGGATAAGTTTTTTAAATTTCAACTTGATGGTTATGGCACTCTTGCATGTAGGCATGCTCCACCATGCTCCCTTATCTTTTGTAAAAAAATAAAAATGAATATAAAAACCTCTACATTTTTGGCCTGCCTGGAGGGAGAGGCTATAGTAATCGTTTTGCACTCTCAAAGATGATAAATTTCCTATCTAGGGCTGGCCGAGTGGGAGAATTTGACTGGTGGTGGATTTTCTTTGTTGACTCGTGCAAACGGGTGATTGGTTGTCCCCACTGCTATTTTTCTCCCCCTTTCTCTCTCTCTCTCTCTCTTCTTCTTCTTCTTGCTTGCTATTTTTGTTCCCATTTTTTTCTCCCCCCCCCCCCCTCTCTCTCTCTCTCTCTCTCTCTCTCTCCCTCTCATGGAGTTTGCAAATCATTTACCTTTTTTGAAAATATATAGATGGCCAATTTTTGTAATAGCTTTTTCTTTTTCTTGTATAATAAAAGAAGGCATGTTTATGTTTTTTTTTAACTTTACCTTATATTGAATTTCTCACTACTCATAGTAAAAATGACCCTTCCCACTAGCTACCCATGCTCATGACATAGACCAAGTCCTTTTGATGATAAGTTAATAAGTGGCCATAGATTCATTATGTAATTAAAGACATTAGTATATGCATAATTTCATAAATTACATAGTTACATTCGAGTCTTCCAATTTTCACCAATTATTTGCCATTGGATTTCTACTTTTCTACGCATAACGAGTGAGCTCTCGGTGTTAGTTAACCAACAAATTTCAATATGGCCCAACAACATCTTAAGACCTTTGATCCCTGGGAATCCATCATGTTTTGCAATATCAGCTTCAGCCCATGTCTGTATGAGTTCATGTGAGTAATGTCTTTGTCATCCACAACCAAGCCTCAGCATCCTCATGAAGGGCATAATGCATTTAAACAACATGGAATGACTTAACATTAATGGTGAAGGGTGACAACTCCACTATTAATACCCCTTCTCATGCAAATGCAACAAGCCATTCTTTCTCCACCATTTTTTTTACTCTCTCAATTTATCAAGGATGACCACTAATTTGCATGATCTTCGTGGATGTAGGGTGGGGTAGAGAGGCTAAGTGAGAGACTCTAAGTTTGGAGAAAGTATAACATTAGAAAATGATCCGTCAATTCTCAGTATTCTCTTATGAAGATGCTAAGCTATATATTGATATGTTATACCAGTTCTATCCCAAAGGCATTTGTGAAATCTCCAAATTGAGCTCATATAGCTTGTGCATGGTGGCAATGAGGATAATGTTTCAAAGTAGAAACCTCTTACCAAACTTAAACTTGGTCTAACAATAATTGAATTTGGAAGTCACCTTGTTAAGCAACCTATGGAATCCAATCTTTAGGGAGACATTACTCCCATAGGGGCATGCCTAACCATAGTATGAACATACTCTGCGAGAGACATTATATTTATTTATACATACATACATAAACTCTCTCTCTCTCTCATGGGGCGTGCCTAACCACAATACCAACACACTATTGAACATTTTTAGACTTTCTTGCTTTGTTTGGACTTTTTCCAGAGTTTTCTCCTCCAACCAATATCGGTTTGGTTGTAAAATGGTGACCTCCACTTAATAATGGTCTAGTAAACTTCAAAATTTAGTTCAATTGCAACATTGTGTAAGTCACCTCCACAACTTTTTTCATTATTTCATAATGAAAATACTGCATAGAGTTACAATCATGAATTAAATAAAGTAATTAAAGAATTTGTTGAATTTAATGTACCAGTGATGTAAATATACACCCTTTGTTTGAAACATATATTAGGTGATGTTAGGATACAAAATTTGTTTGGAACAAGGTATAGGCCTATGCTTTTGAATCTATGTTTAGAACAAGGTATAGGCATAGGCCTATGCAATTGAATCTCGTTTAGAGTAGTTTCTGGTATGGCATTTTGATTTGATGGACCAAGTGTACTAAAATGATATTTAATATATGTGTAGATACTATCAAGGATTATATACATTTTCAACATCATATCCATGCTTTTTTAGAAGATTTTGAGTCCTCAGTTTCCATGAATAAGGCTATGCACATCCACCTCTATCAAATCCTCTTGGTTTGGAACCTATTCACATTTATTTTGCAAGCAACCCTTATAAAGTCGCCTTATTTTTTCTCTTTTTGGGAGACTTTTCAAAGGATTTGCTTCAAACCACAAAATTGTGAATGTGGTGGGGACTCCCTTTTTCTTCCCTTGCTATCTGAACAACTTCTGCCACCCGATGAGCCACCTTGGTCATCCAAGTTTGATTTTGGATGAGGTGTCAAAATAAGTGAGCATCCCCAAAAAGTGAGGGAGAGTGAAACTAAAAGCGAGCAAGCAAGACCTTCACAAAAACAATACCTTTTCAAGATGCTTCATGTTTTGAATGTAATCAAATATACTCATGGCTATGAAGTTGCTCACACTCACATTACAACAAAGACATGAGACATGTAATAGTGACATTACAATTGCTATAGAGCTTGAAGGACAACTCAGCAAATATATATGATGCAAAATCACTAAAGCTTCTGACATTATGGAAAACTAGACTTTCCATAGGTCCAATTCAAGCACATGGAAGGATAACAAACTATATACTTGACACTATAAAAGATATTTAGCATCATAAGAGGTTCACTCTTTCAGTACATAAAGCATGAAACAATTGAAACTTTATAAGACCTGACTAGTTAAAATTGGTGCAATACATCACTCAATTCCATCACAACAATGTTCTCTCTTACAACTTCCCCAATGTATATTATGGCCTTATTTATTCTCTCCTTGAATTATCAACTAAATTTAGTTCTCCATGTCACCAACTTCCCATCTTGATGAGCTGGTTGGACATGCTTGGTGCATTGATTTGTTACATATGAGAGGGGTGTACCATGATTGCATTAGCATCATCTATTTATATTACAACTCCTACCCTTATCAATCTCTCCCTCTCATCCAAAATTAGTGATGTCCCACATGCAACCTTCTGATGAAGGATGTAAGGCTGTAAGGATACAAACTTTTGGCAAGCAAAATAGATTACAGCAAGGTATTTTCCTATTTTGCTATGTAAAAGGGAGATTATGAATCGAAACTTTTTGGGACATCAAGGAAGTGCATAATTGTGTGCATTTTGTGCATTATGTTGACACAAGGATGTGTGGAGGATACACGGGGAAAGCAGGCTTTGTATAATGCTATGATAACCTACATAGCAAGGATGCCACATAAGGCTACCTCTGATGTCATTGTCCATGTCAACAAAATTCATGTATTTGTGATTGAGAAAATCAACAACTTGGAAGAGACAAACATGCCTTTGCTAATTGAGAAAAGACATGTAGATAAAGTTGTTAAAGTGAAGAAAAAAGGGGTAGAGATACAAGAAGAGTGGAGAAAGGAGAAGAACAAAAGAGATGAATGGGAAAAGGAAAAGTGGAATGGGAATTTTAAAAAACCAACATTTAAAAAAAAGATGCAAGCTATGGAAGAAGAGATGCACTGGCTCAAAGACATGAAGTAGGCATCAGAGCTAGCATGCACAACCATGGAATAAATAAACTTAGAAAATAAAAATATTAGGAAAGAAATGGCAGTCATGAAGGCCACCATGCAAGGAAAACATGCTAAATTCTTAGAATATACCATTAATGGGAAAGCATATATGTTGAATTATTAGTACATATCATTAAGGGGAAAGCAGATATGTTGAAGTGAAAAGAAGTAGTAAAAAAGGGCATATCATCCCCAAAGAAGAATTCATCTCTAGCTCTATAGAGGCAGATAAAAGATAGAACAACAAAGCCCTAAATGTCCTTGTTATAGGCCTAGTAGTGGATGATACCTCGATGGCTGATGCCGAAGCTTTGATCACCAAGATTGGTGTCAACCTCACTTTTCAGAGAGTCGGTAAGGTCAATGTACTCGCATGGCCAATGGTTATGAGATTCTAGACAATAGTGGCAACAAGAGCATTGGAGGGAGGGAATGGCCTGGATGATGGCAGCAAGATGGGAAGGATAGTGGGCTTCCTACAAATATGGTAAGGTAATTATTCAAGAGAGAGGAAAAAGGGGAGAGGGGTATGCAAATAGCACATCACAATGCCGAGCCTATAGGATGGGGATACAAAACATATTGAGCATGGCTGTGTGGAACTACCATGGTACCCTTTGGTCTAATCTAGGGGGTGTTCTCAAAGACTTACACTAACAAAGCTTTTACACTGAGACATGAGAATCCAAAGAGAGGGTTACCCACTATTATAAGATACCTAGGAGTCAATGTACAAGAAGAAGATGAGAAGAGGTAGTGGATATGAGGCTCTAGGGCATAGAGGTTCTTTTCACATCACATCTAAAACTACTCATATATGTGATGTAGAAGGAGGAGCATGTGGATACGAGTTGAGTCACTTGAAGAGAGGCCAAATTTCATTGTAGCGTGATACTTCACCACATATGGGCATATCCCATATGAGATGATACATGATGATGTTACAGGGTTCTCTAGATAGGGGAGATCTTCCTTTTAGGTAGCTTCAATGTGTGTATGGGAACCAGACAAGTGGGCTTGCTACTCTTTGGATAGAACCCCCTCAAAGTATCAAAGATGGATCTAGCAAATCTTGGGATAGGGAGGCACTCAAAGGATGCACTACATGTGGTAGGGTATGGGGGACATTTACTAGAGATGGGAGCACTTCATAACCTGATCATATATAATGGTCTTTAGAGATGGCCATTATCTAGAGGGCTCACTTGTTACCCACGTGGAGGGGGCACAAGTGCAATGGACTACTTGATGGGCTCCTTGGTCTTTGTGCATGACTCTATAGCCACTTGATGTTGATCATTCCTACCTCTATTCAGCATCTCGATTGTTACACCAGACATAGGACATGATTCTCTTTCACCAACCCATCTCCAAATGCAGTTTGATCATTCCCTTGATGCGATCTATGTGAGCCACCTACCTCATGAGCTACCAACTTCCCTTTGTAATGATGCATACTAGCCTCAAAGGTCATCGCCAACCCTGCTTACAAGCTCTACTTGTGTACCTTGCCACTTTAGTTTCATTGCTCAACTACTCTCTGCATGGTCGCCTCTCAATCCCAAACACGGATGCTCCCCTTTCCCTTGGTGGCACCAAGTTCGCCTTCCCATTACTCTTACTTGGCCATTCTCTACTTGCATCTTGTCTATAATGTCTCCTCCTATGAGGGTTTTCGTACTCGTCGGACGTGTGACGTGATCCCATGTTTAACGTAGACACAAACACGAAAATAAAAAACAAGAGAATACATTGAGAAAGCATATGAGAATACATTGACAAAGCATAAGAGAATACATTGAGAAAGCATATGCTTATGCTTATGCATAAGCATATGAGCATATGCTCATGCATAAGCATAAGCATAGGCATAGGCATATGCTTATGAAAAGAAGAGAAAAAGAGAGGAAAAAAGAAGAGAAAGAAAGGAGAAGGAGAAGGACATGCATAGGTATAGGCATAGGCATAGGCATAGGCATATGCTTATGAAAAGAAGAGAAAAAGAGAGGAAAAAAGAAGAGAAATAAAGGAGAAGGATATGCATAGGCATATGCTTATGAAAAGAAGAGAAAAAGAGAGGAAAAAAGAAGAGAAAGAAAGGAGAAGGATATGCATAGGCATAGGCATAGGCATAGGCATATGCTTATGAAAAGAAGAGAAAAAGTGAGAAAAAAAGAAGAGAAGAAAAGGAGAAGGAGAAGGAGAGAGGAAAAAAGGAGAAGGAGACATATGCTCATGCATAAGCATAAGCATAAGAGAAGGAAGAGGGAAAAAGAGCATAAGCATAAGAGAAAAGAAATGAAAGGATATGCTTATTCTTATGCATGAGCATATGAGCATAAAAGAAAAAGAGAGAAAGCTTAAGCATAGGCAAATACATATGCTTATGAAAAGAGATCGAAAGAGGGGAAAGAGGGGGAGAAAGAGACAGGAAAAGAGGAGAAGGAGACATATGCTCATGCATAAGCATAAGAGAAGGAAGAGGGAAAAAGATCATGAGCATAAGAGAAAAGGAAGGAAAGGATATGCCTATTCTTATGCATGAGCATATGAGCATAAAAGAAAAAGAGAGAAAGCTTAATCATAGGCAAATACATATGCTTATGAAAAAAGATTGAAAGAGGGGAAAGAGGGAGAGAAAGAGAGAGGAAAAGAGGAAAAGAGGAGAAAGAGAAAGAGGAGGAGACATTCATGCATAAGAGAAAAGGAAAGAAAGGATATGCTTATTCTTATGCATGAGCATATGAGCATAAAAGAAAAAGAGAGAAAGCTTAAGCATAGGCAAATACATATGCTTATGAAAAGAGAAAGCATAAGCATAAGCATAAGAGAAGGAAGAGGGAAAAAGAGCATAAGCATAAGAGAAAAGGAAAGAAAGGATATGCTTATTCTTATGCATGAGCATATGAGCAAAAAGAAAAAGAGAGAAAGCTTAAGCATAGGCAAATACATATGCTTATGAAAAGACATTGAGAGAGGGGAAACAAAGGGGGAAAGAGGGAGGAAAAGTGATTGAAAGTGGGGATGAAAGAGGGAAAAAAAAAGAGGAAAAAATAGCATAAACATAGGAGAAGGAAGAGGGGAAAAGAGATTGAAAGAGAGGAAAAAGAGATTGAAAGAGGGGATAAAGAAGAGGGAAAAAGAAGAGAGGAAGAGAGGGAGAGAGGGAAAGAGGAGGGAATAGCGGAAGAGAGAGAAAGAGAGGGTTCCTACACCCATCACTGTAGCTAGTGCTTAAGGTGCTAGCTACAGGCCAATGCAAATAACAAAAACAGGGCAAAGAGTCGCTATATAGCAACGGAACAGAGCAAAAAGTCGCTATATAGCGACGGTTCAGGGCACTTATTGTTAGAAGAGAGAAAAGAAGCTCATGGGTGGCTATTTTTTTGCTCTTAATAGATTTCCTTGCAAGTCATGTTGTGATTTTGGAAGTGTGCAAATGGAAGGGATGAGTGGAAGCTCGTTAGATGATGCGCCAATGCCCAGGAGCACAGAGTGGCTTATGGAGAGGTTGTATTGCCATTGCACTCATTGCAAGCGAGAAGTACGACATCAACGTCGTATTATCATGCGCCACTTGCGAATGTATGGGGAGGAGCCCGAACCAATACCCACCATTGGTGTTGCACGTGGTGATGGATTATCGGTAAGTCAATGCTATTTGAGTTCATGGTTAATATTGGATACCATTATGAGTTCACAGTTGTACGAGGGTGCTAGGATGTCTAAACTACGTGCTTGTCTCTCAATCTTAAATCTACAAGCAAAGTATGGGTGGTCAGATACAAGTGTCTCGGCCTTAATGAGGTTAGCTCCTGCATTAATTTGACTTATTATTTGGATATTGTTTGTTTTGAGAATCATCATGTATGTTTGAGAATCATCATTATTCGAAGCCTTTGTATCCCCACTTTTTCTCTTTTATCCCCACTTTTTCTCTTTTCAATTTCTCTCTTTTTCTCTCTTATCTCCTCTCTTTTGTCTTTTTTCTCCTCTCTTTTCCTCTCTTATCTCCTCTCTTTTTCTCTCTTATCTCCTCTCTTTTGTCCTTTTTCTCCTCTCTTTTCCCCTCTCTTTCCTCCTCTCTTTCCTCCCACGTGAAGCTTCAATAGCCTAGCAAACAAATACAGACTTTTGTCACTCTAATTCAAAGAATGCAGGAGTCTGTAAATGTTTGCTCAATGTCAGGTTGTAAGATTCTAAGCTTGCTCAATATCTTACAAGGATTCTAAGCTGTAGGATTAGTGTCCTACAGCTTTTTCTCCTCTCTTTTTCTCTCTTATCTCCTCTCTTTTGTCCTTTTTCTCATCTCTTTTCCCCTCTCTTTCCTCCTCTCTTTTCTCTCACCTGAAGCTTCAATAGCCTACTATTGAGCAAACAAATACAAACTTTTGTCCCTCTAATTCAAAGAATGCAAGAGTCTGTAAATGTTTGCTCAATATCAGGTTGTAAGATTCTAAGCTTGCTCAATATCTTACAGGGATTCTAAGCTGTAGGATTAGTGTACCCATTGCCTATGTATGTTTGAATTGTGATAGGTTGCTTCAGAAGATGTTGCCTGCACCAAATACCATGCCTGCATCAAGAGATGAAGCGAAGAAGATGCTAACAATGGTGGGTATGGATTATGATACCATCCATGCTTGCTGTAATGATTGTATTCTCTTTCATCATGAGCATGGAAATTTGGCTAGTTGTCCAAAGTGTGGGAAACAACGATATAGAGATGACTTGCAGGGTGAGCAGATACCGGTAAAGGTCTTGAGACACTTTCCCATCATTGCAAGAATACAGCACATGTTCCGATGCGAATCCATACCGGAGTTAATGACATGGCATGCATCTCATTGGTCCACTAATGACACATTGAGTATTCCCACAGATTGTGCAACTTGGAAGCACATAGACAATCAATGGCCGTACTTTGCTAGGGAGCCCTTAAGATATTTATCATATTTAGGGGGACTATAGCCTCAAGCACCTTAGGATCATATGCCGCCATCTATATTCCTACCTTCTTGACCATGTCTATGGTTGCAAGCATGTGCATCCAGTTATGGGAGAACTCGAGCTATCGCAATGGAGCTACCAGTGTTTGTCCCAATCCTCTTCTACATCTTTCTTGTTGCAGCAGGCTTGGAACATGTTTACGAAGGTGGTCCATTATGTGGTGTCAGACTCAACCACGAATAGGTTATAGGGTGGGCCTTCTAGGTCTGAAGATCAAACCTCATAATTTGCTCATCTTTGTGCAGATAGATTTGGTTGGAGGAGGACCAGTCCTGTATAATGCATAAAGGGCCTTCCTAGTAAATGTTATAACCATCTAGTTGGCCATGGAAGCCCATAACGACAAACCATACATGGTAGGTGAGTCCAAAGCTCTTGATCTTGATGTCCCTTAGCACTCCCATTGGTTGAGCTTTCACTACATCCACAAGCTTGAATCCCAGATTGGTAATCTCAATCTCAAGCCATCCCCACCTAATCCAGTGCTGTTTGGTGACCATGCTCACCCCTGCACCTCCACAAAAGATTGTTGTGGCATCCCTTTTTTTAGTTGATCAGGATCATAGCATTGGTGTTGTCACTTTCAAAGTAGTGGCCTAACTTATTGACCAACATTTTGAAAAGATTCAGCTCCTCCACGAGGGCTTCTGGTACCTCAATGAGCACCTCTTTAGTGGTGGCCATCTATCCATTCATCCAATCAGAGAAATCTCTCTAAAGGGTGGGATTCCCTCTTAGCAGGGTTGCAATCAACATTTTCACCTCTGTGGACAGGAATGTGGCTAGGCTGACCACATCTCAAGGTTGGCTCTCAGCCTAATGATTGTGGCTCTTTGAAGTTATAGAAGGACATAGGGTTCTCTTCTGCAACCTGATGCCATGTGGGATCCTCTTCGACCATTTTGTGGCTTCAGAGAGAACATCCCACTAAAGTGCCACACAATCGTTCCTCATCCATGCTTTCTAAGATGGGAGAGGCTTAAGGGGCTCTATTAAGGGCTTGTAGTTTAGATGGATCTTATATGTGCCCTTGCTAGTCTTGATCCCTTGCTCAAATTTCTCTTGATAGTCTCATACCAGTTATTGTGCCTCAGCAAGGCGTTGTTTCTCAATAGAGGGGTCGGGGTATTCACTATGACCCTTAGGGGTTTGGCTTTTCTTATAAGCTGGGACCCCTCCTACATTATCCTTACCATTAGGCCATGGATTAATCAGATTTCGAACTGACAGGGTGTGTCCTCGAGAGGTGAAAATGGACACGGTTGTTGTGTTCTCATCAGATCTGCTCTAAATAATCACTCTATCCAATCCTCTTCCTACTTTAATAGCACCTATATGGTTCGTATCCCTAGGTTGGGTTGTGGCGATTTTATCCTTCTTGTCTTGCTTACAAAGTTTCTTGCTTAGACCTGTGGCCTAGGCCCTCTTGATAAAATTTAATAACACCGAAGTGACTTGGCCCCTCTCAATACTAAATTGATTAATGCTGGTCTTAGGATCTATGGCCATTCTTGTGGTTCTTTGTATTTGACAAGCCTTGTAGGTCCACCCCATAGCCCTAACAGAACGTGGTAGTGGTGGTTGTTGCATGGAGGGGTTGACCATCCTTGGAACACCAATCCCTTATGAAGTGAGGTCCTTGGCATTTAAAGCAATCCACCGGTTGGTTGGCTAGCACCTTATAGAGAGACTCTCTCGCTTGGTGTGGTCCTTGACATGTATAGCACTACATAGTGGGTCTGCACGTCAAGGTATTCATATCTCGTGCTCTTTGAGTGGCGGGAGCCGTTTGGTACATCGGGATGTATTGTTTGTCTTGCATGATGTAATGGCTTATCTGGATGGGGTATGGGGGACTCTCATATTGCGAGGAGTCACTTACCATAATCTCATTCCTCCCACTCATTGGGTGGCTCCTCCATGATTAGTTGGTTCCTAGGAGTAATCTAAGGTGGTGGGAGTTGAGGGCCTATAATAGGCAGAGGAAATGGGAGGTTTTGAGCCTTGTATTTCTCTTGGTCGATAGAGGGGGACTCCTTAAATAGCCAATTGAACTAATTTGATAGTGCAGGCAAGGTCAAGGGTTGCCTTTGTTGATACATTGGATGGGGGATAACCTTAGGATAGTGACACTGAGATGTCTCATGGTTCCCCATCAAGCACAATAGGCACAATAGAGCGTCGACCTAGCCCTAAGGCGGGGGCACTCATTAGTTGAATGGTTTCCCATGCAGAGACCACACCACACATTATCTCTTCTAGGGAATAGGTGAGGATTTCTTGGACCTTCCCTTGTCAATCCGCACTTAAGTTGTTGGGCCACTTGATTCAAAAGGTCGGTGGCCACCTCATCTATATTTGCACCCTTGCTGAGTGGAGTTGCCTCCTTGGCTTCACCCACACTTACGGTTTTACTACTATGGGACACATCAGACGAAGCCACCTGTGACTTTTCCACGTGGGCCTTGTCTTTCATGTTGTCATCTAATGATGCGGGATTCAAGGTGAAAACATGGTCATGAAGCTCAGCATCCCTTAGTCCAATGACAAAGGGGGCTTGGCATTTTGCAAGTAAGTTTTTGCGAGTTTTGCGAGTCTTAAATGAATTTTTTCTATAGCTCATGGCATGCCATTAAAGATCGTATGGTGTAGAACTCTTACAACCACCTTGATCTCTAGCTACAAGTATTGATTTGACTCAACCATACTGATTTTTTTAAATGGGAAAATTTAAGTAGAACTATGCATTTAGCATTGGGAGAAATTTAAAATACTATTTTATGCACAACTTGTACTCTTACATATAGAGGACCCAATACAAACAAACACATCTCCCACAAAACTAGAAATTATAGATGTTCAAATATTTGACCTATGGATGACCATCGTTACTCTGCACCATTGGTACAATTTCCTTGGAACAACACAAAACTTGAACTATGTTGCCAGAGGGGTATAAATTCCTTAGAAGAAACAAAACTTTTGATACATGCACAATTTGACCTCTTTCACACTAGAAATGAGCTCAAAAGACCCAAAAACCTTGAAAACAATTGCAAACATGGCTACCTTTAGATGAAACCCCAAAATGCCATCTGAGATAAAAGTTTTTGGCACCCTGTCTTTATAGCTCGCTGGTGAGCTATTGTTTCAGCTATTTATGCTTGGCTCAACCACGAATGCAATGATGCTTGGCTACTACTTGCTTGTGTTTATAGCTTAACGGGTGATCTATTGATCCAAGGTATTTATGATATCTTGTCCTCTAATAAAGCTAGCTCCATGGTTTCCATTGAGTGTTTCCTATGTTTATGGAATATATTGCCTAGTTTTATTCTTATTTATACCAACATGGTGATATGCAAGAATTATAACTAGCCACTAGTTATAAAATTCACACATAAAAATACTTGAAAAACTCGCAATGAGCGTGGCAATAACGCTCACCTCTAATGAGGCTTGCAATAGGAGTTCAAACGTTTGATTCTCACAGTATATTCTCACAAGGACTCATTTTCCTTCTACTTTACCTCATATAGTTGGTTAATGGGGCTCCACCTGGGACCGCTAGGGGCAAACCCCAATTGTAAATGATTTTTTGAGCGTATCCTAGTTAATTTTCTCTTGAGGACTTAGAGCCCTATACCATTGGCCTGCCTTACCATCGAGGCTCATCCTGAATGCATTGACCTTATCCAAGTCACCTATGTCTCCAAAGGTCTCATAAATTTGCTCGAACCTCTCCACATGGGACACTAGATCTCGCTCTCCTAGGAATTTAGTAATGAGCTTAGAGATGGTCATTGGTGACTGGTCTACTCCTTCAAGGGTTGGTCTTACTTCCAACAAAGGTTGGTAGCATGGCCCCCCTTCCTAGTGCTTGCACTAGAATCCTAATAGCCTCATAAGTGTGATGATGAGTATTTGTAGTGCAGGAGGGGTTGCTGGTGGGGCTGGTGCAATACCATAGTTAGGTGGCACTAGGGGTGGATTATAGAAGGTTGTTGGTCGTATATATGCTGCAATAGTGGTTCCTAGCCCATTAGACCGTGGAATAGGCACTCATGGTGGGCTTGGCCTTACTTGCTGCATCAGTGAGGGCTTCATTTAGGCAGTTGGTGCCCCAGGTCTCTACTAGCTATTCCTATGATTCAACACCAAAAAATAACAAAAAACAAGCTTCAATCACTGAAAATGCTTGAAAGATGAAAAAGACAACTTCTTTGTTTCCACACTCAACTCTCTCACTTTTCCACTCACACTTCACCTATACTCCACAATCAAACATTCCTAGTTAATTTAGAAACATTGAGCAATGGGTAGATAATGAGGGAAAGCTTATATATTGCAAAAGAAAACCTTAAAATCCCCAGAAATGGTGCCAAAAATTAGTAGTCTGACGGTGACTCATGTGTCATGGGGATCTTGAAGGAATGCAGAGAGAACCTCTCCTACTACTACTCCTTGTGGGAGCAATAATCCAAGCATGAACCATCCTACAGTATCATTCCTGAGACTCACGGATTGTTGTAACGTGTTTCCACACCAAGGTCGATTTCTTATTATCTTTCTCTCATCCTCTCTTTCTTCTCCATGCTATCTTGCAAAATATCTGGCTGCTTGCATAGACTATTAACCGTGGCAGTTAACAATGTTCCACTAAATGTCAAGGCTTAATTAAGACTTCAATATGCAATTGATACATATCTCATGTGCATAAGATGAGATAACGGGACAAGTCACTTCATATCAAATTTGGAATAAATGTTAAGAAACTTCATATACAACTAAAAAAGATGCTTCATTTGCATAAGATTAGACAATGAGAGGGATACCACATTGACTCTTGAAAATTTCAAGAATAGATAAATAAATAGGAATATGTATTCTCCATAGTTACGACTACAAAAGGAAAATGGAAGACGTATCAATATTAAGTTGCCATGATGCATGACTACATGCAATGCATGCACGTCATGAATACATACATACACACCTGTGCATGTGTGTGTACACACACGTGCATGCATGTATGCACATGTGCATGCACTTGCACGTGCACACGTGTGTGTGTGTAAATAGCAAATACACATGCACACGCAACTAGCAAATACACAGAGACACTCCTCTTTGTAGTAGAGAAACTAGCAAGCAAATACCCATGCGGTCACCAAACTATGTCCATATGCAGTCGGGAGCCAGTAGCATGCATCAACCAAGTTAATCCATGCATGAGCTAACTGCAAGTAACCAGTGTTTCTACAGTGTACAACACGACCACTACGGGACTCGCATGGCTACCCAATGCATTACAAGAGGTAAAAAAAGGAAGCATGCAATACGCGAGGCAGACAAAGGTAGTAGAAGAAGGAACATATAAGCAATAGAAGATGGAGAAGGGAGGTCAGGTTGCAAGGCTCGTGCAAGGCCAACCCAGTGTACATGCAAGTCAGCTAGTTGCAAGCAAGAACATAAAGCACCCACGTAGACACCAAATAAGAGTTGGAGTAGAAGCTAAGTATGTAAAGCGTTGAAGTTGAGCTATAAGAAGGTGACAAGCATCCCAGCTACATAGTAAGTAGGAAAGCAAGGCAAGTGACCACCCGAAAGGTGCGTGAGTCATAGAAGAGTGCCATGCTAAGTGGCAGAATGCAAGTAGTGTAGGAAGCTTAGTATCACCTACGAGGAGACAGGCTACAAGAAGCTCGACTGGCAACCAGCTACAAGAACTAAACAAGTGAAAGGCTAAGGCTTACAAGTAAAGAAGAGTGGAGAAGAAGCCATGAGTCAGAGCGGAAGGAGAGAAGTAGCACGCAGAAGAGTCACCATCATGACAAGTAAAACTAAGGCAAGAGAGGTCAAAGGTGGTGCAATAGCAGACAATGGAGCCTAAGCTATGTATGAGTTGGAGTAGGGACATCACCAAAAGTCCAAAGCACTAGTGGCCAACGGGAGAGCAAAACCAACAAAGTGAGCCCAAGGATGGAAGCAAAATCTATAAGACTCAAAAACACAGAGAAGTAGCCCGAAGTTTTTATGCCTTCGTTAACATAAGTTTGAGCAAGGAAGAAGCTGCGGGACACCCCAAAGCAAACCTAGCCGGACACGAAACTAGCGACCAAGAAGATAAACAAGCAAGAACTCCATAACCATGTACAAGCAGACTCAAAGATACACCACACATGCATGGAAAATCAAGAGCTTTAGTAGATGTAGAACCATGAATAGAGAAGAAACCATAGAAGCGTAAACAATAAACTGAGTGGATAGTGTAAAAAAATGAAAGCCAAAGTAAGCCACTTACCTACGACACCACCATAACAATGTGTTGGTTTGAGGGGGAGGCAATAGTCACACTAAAAGCCCAGAGACACAAAGCTGCCAGCAGCAGTGAGCACACATAGGAAGAAAGACTAGTTAGAATGGTAAGGTCGGCTAGCAAGGAAAAGAGAGAAGGAGACAACCAAGGGAGGTGATGAGGATGTGGCTACCACGAGCACCCAACCGATGCCACTAATCATAGTCATGTACATCTAATTACAAGGAGATTTCACGTGTCCATCATAAAGCCAAGCCTTATCTAATCCCACCATCACGAGTAGCAAGGTCCCTAAATAACTCAGTAAAGTACAATAATATATGCATAT